>NC_053160.1:39968974-40081474 GCF_016835505.1 Polypterus senegalus | reverse complement strand
AAACTGTTTGAAGGCATAAGTTTGTCCACAAATACTGTTGCTATCAGAATCACTGAATCAACTAGTAACATTCATCAGCAACTGATTACAACAGCACAAAGTTTTGAAGCATATTCCATAGCACTTGACGTGAGTACTGGAGTAACAGGTACTGTATACTGTGCTGTGTTCATTCATGGGATTGATGAAAACCTAAACGTAAAAAGGCACAACGACTGGTCGTGACATTTTTCAAGAATTAGAAGGTTGTATTAACAGAGTAGGACTGCCATGGGATAAATTTGTGTCCGTGGCAACAGATGGTGTACCAGCAATGTGTTCTGAAAACGTTGGTGTTGTGGGATTATTGAAAGAAAAACAAAACCAGCTTTCTTTGTTGGGTCCTTTTACTGCTGTACACTGTATTCTGGACAGTGTAGGAAATGCTGTGTGACAAAAGTGTACACATGAAAGAAGTTATGGACATTGTTGTTAAGATGGTTAATTTTATACGCGCATGAGGTCTCAACTGCAGGCAGTTCACTTCATTCTTGTTTGATATGGACACAGAACATGGAGAGTTGTTGTATCATACCGAAGTCAGTTAGTTGAGTTGGGGAAATGTTTTGAAGAGATTTTTTGCTTTAAGGCAGGAGATCTTGCTTTTTATGACATTGAAACATAAATTTGTTTGCTAGCTTTCTGATATGTCTCTTCTATCAGATTTAGTGTTCCTTACTGATGTCCCGGAATACCTCAACACACTCAACTTGAGGCTCCAGGGTTCAAAGCAACCATAGAGTCGAGCTCAGGTCGGGACAGTTTTAGGCCTTGGACAGATTCAATGACTTGAGACATTCTGAAGCCCATAAGATGACGCCCCTGTCAGCTGCATCTCTTTTGACTGCACCCACTTTCCACGCCCCCCCACCCCCATGTTAGTGGTACACTTTTGTGCTAAATGTATTATTATAGTAATGGTGGCAATTTGAACATGTGTGCAAAAAACATTTATTATTTAAAAAAAAAAAGCTTCACCAGGATAAACTGTCGTGCTAATGTAATAAACGTCTCTTCATACTTGCTGCGAGGTTGCAAGCCATCCCCAATGGGTATGCACCACCACTCGGCTAACGGAGAAGGCCTTAGCTGGGCGACTTCAACGACCACTTTATGCCTCTTTGTGCTTCTAAGGGCGAGTGCGTCATTCCTCTGGAGCATAAACTCTGCCACAATTAATGCATTGTTAATATAAATATTTAAATTTTCTACACCAGTAATAATACTGTACTAATGATATAACACAGAGAGGACCACAAAGATCGTACTCTAAAGAGCTCTTAAATCCGGTGTGTAGTATTGCATATTTTGATTATTTACACAAATTACATGATTTATTCGATTGAGAGTCTATAAGAATATGTACTGTTAATCATAGCTGTCTGCGGCATATACTTTATTCTTCTTCGTCTTCTTCCTTAGCATTCCCATTTTTGTATGGGGTCAACCTTCTGATTTCTAGTGTAGATCCTTAGCCACAGAGCCACTGCTCCGTTGAGTGCAGCATATAACTAGCGTATTAAAACGTGCAGTCTCATAAATGAGATATGGCAAACGCAGATATAAAACGTATACTATAAAATACAAAATGTTAAGATTTTTTATTCAATTTGTTACTAATATATGACACCAAAACAACAGTGTCATACAACGGATGCAGAACTGAGAGACCTCGATAGTTTAGAAGTTTAATAAATGCTGAATACACGTTTGAGTGCAAGAACTAAAGGGAATTGAAATCGTCATGAGGGGCATGTAATATAGGCATCCGTTCACCAGCGAAACAGGGGAATGGCTCCTGAAGGGGGCGTCAATTTATGGACCTCATAATGTCTGAAGTTCTCGGATCTGTACGAGGCCTACAACTGTCCTGACTGCAGCTTGGTACTTCTCCAATATACTCCAGCTGCAGTCAGGACAGTTTTAGGCCTCAGACAGATGTAAGCTGTCTTTGTGGGCCAAACAGCTGCAGTTTGGCTCATTTCTCAGCTATGCAGGCATTGGCATGCGTCGAACCAGAATGCTTGAATGTTACTCAGATATAATTTCTCAATTACTTGAAGAGCTTGAGCAGCTTTTTGAGGAGTTCCAGGCTCTTGAACCTCAGTTTGCTGTCTTTGCGACACTGTTTGAGGTGAACGCTGCTTGCGTTTCAGAAGATTTACAGATGAAGATTGTGGACTAGATGAGCATCTGCGTGCAACATTGCGATTGGCTACCACGCATGACATCAAGCCCAATCCTGACGTTCTTGTATATGCCATATGCTACCAACTGAGCAGTCAGACTGAATTTAACTACATTTGAACTGGAAAACTGGATTTCATAATAAGCATGTCAAGTAAACTCGTAAACCTAGCTGTATTATTGTAAAAATGTAGTATTGTAGTTCAAATAATTGATTAACAATAATATTGTATTGTATTTGTATCATTTAAAAATTAATAAGGCCTGCCGACTAGCACTTTTTTCTATGTGTGGCCCATATATCTCGCTGAGTTTGAGACCCCGGATTTAAATGATGTCCTTGGAAAGGAACAAAATCCATGATATAAGAACCTAGCATTGCATACTAACAAGACATAAAATTAAACAAGGTCTAAGATTGGGACGGATTGGTTTCTAATTAAGCAGCTGGGTTACAACAAAAACCTGCAACCAGTTCAACCAGTTCAACCCTCTAGGGCCTACACCTGATCTAGTAAATGCATGTGGAGAAGTATAAAATCTCAAGAATCTAATGGCTACTTTGCTGATATTTTTTTGTTTCAGATACAGCTGGGATTAGTTTCAGATGATACAGACTATTCTTTTTAATACATGAACCACAAACACCTTGTTTCCTGTTTTATTTTAAATGGAAATAATGGAAAATTGGATAGCAAATCTGATAAAGAAATTATTTAAGACATTTTAATGAATAATTTAACCACATCCATGCTTGTAATGTTTAATTAGTTGTAATATATCAAATATGCAGTTAAGTCTAAACTATTATGGAGCTGCAACTCAAAAGTGACATAACTAAGTCAGTTCAAGATGTTTCAGTAGTTCCAATATTGGCCCCTAGATGCCAGAATTGGAACAATTTAGATGCCAGACATTTAGAGTTCAATGGCTTTTGAAGTAGAAAGATGCTTATGATTATTGTTTTTAGTGAACACTTACTTTAGGAAAATCTGGTGTGAAATTAAGCTGTTGAGAACAAATCATAAAATATGATTCTAATGGACTGCCATTAAAACACTTGGGTAATTTAAATATCAAGATGTGTCTTTTTGACTTTCTCACCTTGATTTTATTTTTAAAATGCTTCCTTTAATCAGTGGTAAAATTAAAGGCAGTGAGGATATTTTGGAATTTTGTTAATATTGTCTTCATTTTTAATAATTAACTTAATTCTGCCTGTTTTTCCTAGCAAGTAGTTGTGGATTTTATAATTTGTTCAGTTAATATTTTACAAAACCTTTCAAGAAAAGGGAATTTTTATTATTTGTATTGTTGTATTGTTTTTCTGAGGTTGCTCTGAGAGGAGGACTACTTGTATTCTGTTTTGTGTATTGTATTTACAGTATTTTTTGTCACCCATTGCATGCCCATCCTATCAGGAAGCGGCTCAGTCTTAGAATTGTCCTTCCTAGGATTTCTTCCTTTTTCATACAAGGTTTTTTTTTTGAGTTTTTTCTTGTCTTCTTAAAGAGTCAAGGCTAGTAGGCTGACAGTTTAAAAAGGCCCAAACAATGACCCCATTAACACCAAAGTATATATAAATATATAAATTGACAGAATTACTTTAATAATATTCGTCATCGAAACACATCCTCATAAGGTATTGCCCTTCATTAAATAATGTTTAATAAAGCAATTTAACAAGACTTTCTTACCTCTATAGTTTCGCATTTAAAGGAATGGCTGTGTAGTTTTTCCTGTGCTTTTTAGACCACTTCACAATCTGTTTTGCCGCCATGATGACTAGGATAATATGCAAAGGCCATGTGAGTAACATATGTGACAAGGTGAGTGAACCATAATATGGGAGTACGCAAGCACACCTCACTGGAGCCTGGGGATTAAGTCCCACGCTGTTTAGCATGCTGCCATGAGAACAACATTTGAAGGCAGTGGCATCGCATGTGGAAATGATGGAGACTAGGAACTATGCTTCTCCAACATCCAGCCCCACCCTGTTCAGAGACTTCCAAAAGGTTTGTGCCTGAACTCAACATCAGCTCTGAGAATAACAGGAAATGGGACCAAAACTGAGCCCTAGCCTGTTCCTTCAAGATTTGAAGACCGTTTGTGTGGAAGAATGGGCCATATTCACACCTGAGCAATGCATGCGACTAGTTTCTCCATACAGAAGACGTCTTGAAGCTGTCATTACCAACAAAGGCTTTTCTATTAAGTATTGAATGCATTTCAGTAAGCATGTTCAATGCTTTTTCCTCTGTGTCTTTCCTCTTTATTACACATATAGCTTAATTTGTGTCTTATTTGTTTTGATGTCTTTGTATGTATGGCTTACTTGGGTTGTTACCAACATCTGGTGAAAATTTCATGTCATTAGCCTCATTAGAAATATATTTACTGATAAAAATGTTCACTCAAAAATGTTCATATATATATATATAAATCTATATAAATATATATATATATAAATCTATATAAATATATATATATAATATACACACACACACACTGGGGGCCCCGACCCCTGCTCGCTTTGCTCACCCACCCTCGGGTTTGGTTAACCGGATATACAATTTAAAGAGATGGTTATTTTTATTTCATTCTTTTTCCTTCATTTTTTTTATTTCTTGATATTTGCCAGTAATAAAGCTGTAGTGAATGAGTTATCTCCAGGCAGCACGCCAGCCTCTTCACATCTCTGCCTCTCACGTTGTGAAGAGGGGGGCTGAACGCATGCTACGGAGATGCAGTCGCTCCTCCGAAACCCCCTGCATTTTCTCTGTAGAGAATGAATGTGACAGGTACTTCATCTTCCCATCACTTTCCTTTTATGGCATTCTAGGATATAAAGGTTTTGAGAATTTTTGCCAAACAGCATTTAATTTTGAACCAATTCCATTGACCTCTTTCAGTTAATACATCTGAAAAAAAAAAATAATACAATTACCATTCAGTTTAAAAGTTGGAACTGTATACAATGCATAAGAAAAACACTGTATATTACATATACATACACATACTGTATACATATGCAGTAGACATAAACATAGTATAAATATTTTAGTAATATAAAATCAATCTCAGTTCACAACAATAATTTTAATTAGCTATTAATAGTTTAATCTTATTAGGTAATCTTGCAGTGTGCACTGATGACACAATAACTTGGCAGTGGTTGGATTGTTTTGCCAGAACAAACTCCAGTGCCTTGCAACTTCAAGTTGAATTAGACAAATTCAGAAAATGGATTGGTGTCAATAACTGGATTTCATTCCCTCCTTAACCATCCTTAAAAAATACATCCCACTAACCAGTTTTTATGTTGAATGCCAGAAAGCACATATTCAGAGTAGTTTAAAATGCTATGCCTCAGTTGTTGTGCAATAATATACAAGAATATTTTCATCAAATATTTGAAATATTAAAATGTATTCTTTGATTTTAATTCTTAAATATACACTTTTAATTTTTTAATTGCCAACATTTCAATTTCTCACTTCCCAACTTAGTTTCTTGAATAAATATATCAAATCAGAACAACATAATGATGTTGGCATACAGTTTTTTAGATTGGACTCAGTTTTCATTTAACTGACCTTCTTGTGTGCAGTTTGCATCATCTCTCAATGTTCTTTAGCCTTAAAACAGAAGTTTACACATTTCCTCTACAAGTAAAAACTGACTGACAAATCGAAACTGTTCAGATAAAAAAATGCAGATTTTTTTTTAACGTGCCTTTTCATCAATAGTTTCTGCAAGAATATGTGCTAACACTACCTAACTATATGACCAAAAAAAGCAGTAAAATAGATTGAAAGACATGGATGTTATTGTATATGTAAGGTTATGTCTTCTTAATAAAAAGATGATACTGTATATTTTATAGTATATAGTATTTATACTATATTATAATATACAATTTATACTATATAGAATATAGTTTTTTACCTATATTATAGGTGTTTTAAGATCTATGCTCAGTCAGCTGGCTTGCTTTTCTATAACAAACTAGATAAAACGTTAATGCCCTGGCAGTGGCCAATAGCTTTGGTTTTATACTTGATTTGATTACATTAATGTTTAAGTTGAGATTTACAAGAAATATTTTAACTGCTACTATGTAAAGGAATAACTGCTGTTAAAAAGCACCTTATTTGCTTAAAGTGTTTGCAAACCAAATACACGCAATACACTACATTCATTATTGAATTTTGCACATAACAATGTCATTGTCGTGATTGTCTGCGCTTAAACGCGATTAAAATTTTTTAATCAATGTGTCTATATGTGTGTGTGTATATATAAATAAATAATATATATATATAGTTTTTATATATATATATAGTTTATATTTACAGTATAATATTATCTAGAACTAAGGTGTTATTAATGCCTTTATTTTGTTTTAGTAAAAAAAGCATCTGCATGTGACATGAAATCTACTAGGCCTGTCTGTATACATTCATGTGTGATAAAATAGGAAAACAGTGAGAAGGCTTAATAAAGACTTTCTAAAGTGAGAGGAGTTTGTACCAATTGCTGTTATTTTAAAATGGTATTTAATTTATGGAGATACTGATATAAATGTGTTCTGTTAGAGCAGTCAAGTGGGAATGGATTTGTCATCACTAATGTTTTTTCATCCTTTCAGAAATTGCTTTTACACCTGGAATTGGTTTGAAATAGACCTTATCTCTTCGTTCTCTCAGAAGCTCACTGTTAAAAGTGTTCTCACTTCAATAATTTATGGATTTTGGAAAATAAAATTCCTGCTACACTTTTTGAGAGGAATCTTAGGTTTTATAGCTGAATTTTGAAGAGTCAGTATGGTGAAAAACTTAAAAAGGTTTCAGCACTGTTTTTATTGCTATTGGGTGCATAATAAACTTGTAGACTTCTGTTTTCTTATTTATAGTATCTAGTCAAGAGTACTGTACTTTGCATAATATTATAGTTAATAATAGTTTTTTCTTAATATGCACTTTTAAACCACAGATGGTCAAGTGCACTTTACATTGAAGTGTTTGATATTCACTAGAATGGTTTATTATATACACCAATGTATTTTCTTTAAATAATTTGTTTTATAATACATTTATGAAAGTGAGCTGTAAACAAGTCAGATTTCTGAATCATTTTATACTTCTGTACAAATACTCTTCTTTAGAATAAAAAGTAACACAGTTTTTGTCGAAATCTTTTGTTTAACAAAAAAGTTCACTATATTGCACATTTCTGACTATGCAGATTAATAGCCAGCAAAACACTAAAGGCAGGAATTAACAATTTTCTTACTTCTGTATTTTTTCTTTTAGGAGGTGTCGTTGACAGGTAAATTCTGTCTGATTAACCTAAACAATGGCAGAATCGTTAAAGAAGAGTTTTTGTAGTATTTCTGTGTTCTAAACATAAATATCCATGCCTGAGTTTCAACAGCCTTCCCACTAATGAAACATGGTAAAGATAATTGATCCAGGCAATAAAACGAGATAAAAAACATTTTTTTATACACTATTGCAACACTTATGTTTGTAGCCAGCAGTACACACTGCTTTAAGATTGCTTATGTGCCTTTTTAATTGGAACAACTTCAGTGTTGTGCTGACGCAAGCATTGGCTTTTGAAATGCCAAATGCTTGTCTTGGAGTTAACGTGTGCGAATCCTTGCTGAAAGAAAACAGCACAGCAGGTGCCTTCTCAGTGGAACACGACTATGCAATGGCACCTGCTTTTAGTCAGTATATAAAGCATTGATGTAGCTGCAAAGTTATTAAATTATTTTTTATAACAATATGAGCTACAAGTTTAAGTGCTATGTATGTGCGTGTTTTGTGTCAGGAACTTTCTAAATCACATAACAACCATGAATAAACTTTTGATGATAATGCAATGATAAATGGTCATTATGAAAATGTATATCAAATATAGTTGATTTATATTTTATAACTAAAGTATGTTGCTTATTCTGTATTTCGATATATTGACATCTGTCATAAATAGATTGAGCTAATATTAAGTATATTAAAAAAATAAAAACTGGTTACCTTAAACTGAAACAGCGTTCTGGCATAACAAAGTTAACAGACTTGCTTTAGTAGTTATAAAAAACGTTTCTGCACTGAAAGTTTACCATCTTTGACCAGTTTTGATGTTTTTGTTATGTAACGATTTTCAATGATGCTTTTTACATGCAAAAAGTGTTTATTAGAAGTGGAAATAGAGAAATGGAATACACTCCATCCATTGTGAGCAAACTAACAGGAAGTGATTCACCTGTCGATGCGTCCCCTCCAAATTTTGTTAAAAGGGCTAGTTGACTTTTAGTGAGGGAGAAAAGAGACATTGGCATCTTAATTGTCTCAAGCCTTAAGATTCAGAGTCCTGGTCTAGACTTTGTAAAATTTGCTAGACATTTTCATTACATCTCCAGTTTTCTTCTAAATAAGAAGGAACAAGGTTTTCAAACTATGAGTTTTCCAGAAAAAATGTATTTACTTTTAGCAAATAAACATACAGTTGCAATTAGAATTTTTTGCTTTTATAATTGGGACAACCTTCATTATATAAAATGCTATAACTGGTCTGCTTAATAAATTAATATAAATAGTCTCAGAGGCAATTTTTTTTCTGACTTTTGGATTGTTCAGCAAATGGCAGAGACACACTTAAGACCTAACTTGGAAAAGAAATTGAGCAATAAAGTAACTGTTTATTGGTGACTTTGTTTATATTGCATGTGGTGCTGAGCAAGTTCTGTTCCATAGTCCTCAGCTATATATTTTATTGATGGACAATAATTGTAAAATCAGTGTAGATTTTCTTGCCCACAGTAGTAGTAGTAGTTCTAGCAGCAAGTAGTATTAGTATGTGTATAAATTACAGTAACATTTTTACTTGCATGTCTAATGATCAGAAAAGCACCGACCTGAGCTTGTTTTCATATGTTGGGAGAGGTCAATGTTTATTATTTAAAACTATAAAACATATGTACTGATGAAAACATACAATGCCTTTTAACTTAAAAGTATTTTGTATTGTCTTATGTTTAGGCTTGAGTGCATGAAGTAATTATTGCATCAGTAGTCTCGCAGTACTATCTATTATGCACATATGCACACTGGACAGAAGGGACATGCTGGCCTTCAGTCACTCACTAACAAAAAATGTTTTTCTTATTCTTCTTTAAAGAAATGCTGCACCCAAAAATGACACTTTTTTATATATTACTTACACTAAGTAATTTGTAGGATTGCCTGTTAATGTCATGTTTTCATGCAGAATGGGCATACATTTATGATATGATACAATACTATGGTGACCATTACTGTATAATGGCAAATGATTTGAAAAACACCCATGGAAAAAAGTTATCCAGTTGTATGTTCAAATTGTGCCAAATGTGTACTTCTTTTGCTAAAATTTTGTTAAATTAATACCAGAAAAAGCAGCTCACATCATAAACAGGGAATGCAAGTCTCATGGGATTTCTCAACTCAAAAAGACAATACCATGTGAGTGTTGGGTGGAATATTCCTTTATTTCTGTTATAGTATAGTTTATTCTGCCATGAAATCTATGAATATTTCACTGTTTTGATTTGTCGTAGGCTCTTTAAACAGATCACTAGATAACGTATTTTAAAAATCAGCCCAACTGTTGGGTACAGTTGATGTCAAAATTGACATATGGCGTTATCAGTGTACAGTAAAGCTCAAAAAGGTTGTGTTTGTTAAATCATTTTTCTCTTTGCTTTATACTCTTTCTTGTGAAAAAATGCATTGTTTTTAGCATAACAGTAGAGATGACATAACAAAGGTGTTTGGATGGGATAAACCCTCATATCAAGGTAATTGTAGTCAATTGTTTGATCCAGTGGTACCTGTTATATGAGTACTATACTAATAGAATGCTTTATGTTAAGCCACATGCCTGATTTGTTTGGTATCCGTACCAGTCCAATTGTAAAGAAGCGTTATGGAGTCCAAGTCAAGGTCTTTCACATTAGACAAAACTATTTAGAAGAGACCCTGGCCATGATAAGAGCACACAGGGCCACAAATCCAAAGTTGTATTCATTGTGATGAAGTGTGTTAGTGAAGAGGGGCCAAGACTTGAGATGAATCTTTTTGACTCTCATTTCTCTATTCATCAACAAGTTTGAGGGATTATATCTCTCATCAAACCTGGGAGTGCCAAGAGGAGCTGTTCCTGAGGATATTTTTGCTTGGCTAAAAAGTGTTGGAATAAGTTACCTGTTAAGATATTTCATTTTGATCAGGCACTTTTAAATAGCACTGTTATTATAGCCTTTGTAAAATTACCATCTAATTGTTAAATGCTTTGAAGTCCTTATACTTAAAAATAGTTTTACTCTGAACTAGCTGAGCATTTTCTTGTCTCAAACTGACATCTTCAGCATATTCTTTTACCTACATGTGGTATTGTGACCCTTAACATGTTACTTATAATTAAATATTGTTCATGCATGGTACATTTTTACTAAATTTAATAATATTAATAACATTAATATATAAAGCATATTTTCAGCATTGTTTAAACTGGAAGAGAGAGAGAGATAGAAGGCATTAGATTGCCTTTGTGCCCTTTCTGTAAAATATGGTTTTGACAGAGTGTCAATTTGACTTAGTGGTTAGGTCAATTGTCTTACAGCCCAAGGAAACTGTCTTTGAATGTAGGCTCACTCATTGTCTGTATGGAGTTTACCCTATGCCCTTGTGGGTTTTTCTCCAAATATCTTAAAGATGCACATTCTGTGGTACTTGGCCTAGCATAAGTCAGTCTGGGAGTGTGCTTGAATGTACCCTTTAATGGGGTGTGGGTTGTTTCCCATCTTGACTTTTGCTCAAGCTGTGATATTACCATACAAAACTTTCAATTGGAATACGATGGTACAAAAAATTTTAATTGTAAGTAAAATTCATATGTTTAGTTTTTGCAAGTTTAACTATTTTTACAAATCACAACCATTTCAGTATATGATGGATTCTGCAGCAAAATAAGAATTTAATGTTCATTAAAATGCATATTTTTGTATATAAATACAATGTCTTAATCATTTGTTTGAAGTATAAATGCTACTGTATTTTTTCTTTTTGTATACGGGATTAATTTGTAATTTGTAATTTTCCAGCCAGCGTGCAAACTCTAGGTACATGACGTAGACGTAAGGTTGTACATATGTTAAAAAACAGTTAATGAGGTCCACACTTCTCATAAGATCCCTGTTGTTATGCCATGCTAAACACTGATCTGGTCTGCTGTCAGGTAATATAATGGCAAAGTAGGTGCCATGTGATGCAATAGGCAGACTGTGAAAAGCTAATTGACTCTGATCTTCACTAATTGGAGTTAGTGAAATTCTCAATGAAGCCTTGAAAGGACGATCAGCCACAGATGAAAGCAGTGCCTTTTGTGAGTGTCAAGGCCTCTCTGTTAATTATTAAGCTTACTGACCCAGGATCAGGAAGGCTAAATTTGTAGGATGCTCATACACCAAATGAACTTTGACCACTTGCATGATTTCGTAAGCACTTCCTGCGGTTTGTGGTGGTTTGGTAGTTAAAGAGGTTGCTTACCTGATGTTGCCTGACTCAAAGTCAATATATAGTGCCAGCATTAGTCTGCTTGACCAAACCAAAGACTGCATTTTAGTTAAAGATTATGAAATCACTTTATCTTCTAAACTAAATAATCAAACACTGTATAATGTAATAGTAATGTCATTTTACTTTCTGCATTAAAATATTTTAATATACATAAAAATATTTGATTGCATATCAAAATACTGATACTCTGTGACCTCATAATAATAATAAATTAATTTATGAATGTGTAAACATTTTTAGCATAATCAGTACAAAAATGAATTTGTTATTTGGACATGCTGTATATTTCCAGATACTAATCTAATAAGACAAATTTTTTATTAACCACATTGTCTTCAGCAAGTGTTATTAAATTCAAAGGAAATATAATCAGAGTTGTGACAGCTGTGTAAACCTGATATAAAAATGTATTTCCCATTACAGGGTTACCTGTACCTGGAGCCTGTTCTGGTATAATTGGGAACAAGGCAAGAGCCAAAGTAGGAATTCTCACCAATATATCTTAGAGCATACATACTGTACATAAATAAAATCTCAATTTAGGAGTCTTGTGTAGAGAATAACAAAGGAAATGGAAAGAACATGCAGATAAGACCCCAGTAGTTATTGGCCTTGGAATCAAGCTGAAATCCCTGATCTTAGTGAATAGGCAACACTTCAAGTAATCAATGCATCGTTACATAAAACCTCTTCATCCTGTTTTAAATTTGTTCAAGCAACAGCAGATTTGAGGCTGGAACTAACTGTAGAGAGTGTGCCAGTTCATCACAGGGCATACTTGCACACACATTTATTTGCAAAATGTTCACTTTGTTAACTTTGTGTAAGATTGCCACAGTCTTAACTGAATTGTAGTTAGATTAAACTAGATATATTTTATTTGTCCCTAAGGGGAAATTAAAAGTTTACAAAAGCAAAAGAGGAGACACACACGTTGGACTTCTGTACACTTAGTCTGAAAGCACTTCTGGGTGAGGTTGGAGCCCCATAAATTAGAGTTCCCCTGTCCCTGCAGCACCCACTGGCAGCACCCATGGAACCCAACAAGGCTGAGCTGAAAATTTCCATATCCCATGATGCCCTGTGGGAATCCTAAGCACCGCGGCAACCCAGGTGAGCTCCAATCTAGTGATGCACAGGAGATAATGCCCTGTGCATACTCTCTCTCCTGAACCTTCCATCCAGAGGGCATCCTGGCAGGGTAAGGATGCTGCCCATCCCTCACAATGTGTGTGTGTCCAAGTGCTTTTATTATTTCATATTTGGCTTAAAGCATCGGCCAAATAGGAAGTAATAAAATCATTTATAACAATATTTTTTCTTCTTTAAAGTACAACCATATGTAAAAGTTTGGGAACCCCTCTTAATTCTTTTGATTTTTGTTTATAATTGGCTGAGCTTTCAAAGTAGCAACTTCCTTTTAATATATGACATGCCTTATGGAAACAGTAGTGTTTCAGCAGTGACATTAAGTTTATTGGATGAACAGATAATATGCAATATTCATCATAACAAAATTAGACAGGTGCATAAATTTGAGCACCCCAACAGAGATATTACACCAATACTTAGTTGAGCCTCCTTTTGCAAATATAACAGCCTCTAGACGCCTCCTATAGCCTTTGATGAGTGTCTGGATTCTGGATGGAGGTATTTTTGACTATTCTTCCATACAAAATCTCTCCAGTTCAGTTAAATTTGATGGCTGCTTCAAATCATCCCATAGATTTTCGATGATATTCAAGTCAGGGGACTGTGACGGCCATTCCAGAACATTGTACTTTTCCCTCTGCACGAATGCCTGTGTAGATTTCAAACTGTGTTTTGGGTCATTGTCTTGTTGGAATATCCAACCCCTGCGTAACTTCAACTTTGTGACTGATGCTTGAACATTATCCTGAAGAATTTGTTGATATTTGGTTGAATTCATCCTACCCTCGACTTTAACAAGGGCCCCAGTCCCTAAACTAGCCACCCAGCCCCACGCCATGATGGAACCTCCACCAAATTTGACAGTAGGTAGCAGGTGTTTTTCTTGGAATGCAGTGCTCTTCTTCCGCCATGCAAAGCGCTTTTTGTTATGACCAAATACCTCAATTTTTGTCTCATCAGTCCAAAGCAATTTGTTCCAAAATGAATCTGGATTGTCTAAATGAATATTTGCATACAACAAGCGACTCTGTTTGTGGTGTGAGTGGAGAAAAGGCTTCTTTCTCATCACCCTGCCATACAGATGTTCATTGTGCAAATTGCACTGAATTGTAGAACGATGTACAGATACACCATCTGCAGCAAGATGTTCTTGCAGGTCTTTGGAGGTGATCTGTGCATGTGCCGCTCCTGTATGTTTCTTGGCCTGCCAGACCTGAGGTTTAACAGCAACTCTGCCTGTGGTCTTCCATTTCCTGAATGCATTCCTTACAGTTGAAACTGACAGTTTAAACCTCTGAGATAGCTTTTTGTAGCCTTACCCTAAACCATGATACTGAACAATCTTTGTTTTCAGATCTTTTGAGAGTTGCTTTGAGGATCCCATGCTGTCACTCTTCAGAGGAGAGTCAAAGGGAAGGAACAACTTGCAATTGACCACCTTAAATACCTTTTCTCATGATTGGACACACCTGTCTATGAAGTTCAAGGCTAAACAAGCTAATCCAACCAATTTGGTGTTGAAAGTAATCAGTATTGAGCAGTTACATGCATTCAAATCAGCAAAATTACAAGGGTACCCACATTTTTGCACAGCCAGTTTTTCACATTTGATTTAATTTCATACAACTAAATACTGCTTCACTAAAAACCTTTGTTTGGAAAACACCTCAGTACTCAGATGTTCCTAGGAAATGAAAAACATAACGCTGTTATCTTTTTTGTTGAAAGTAGAATCAATTATTATGCAGGCTGAGAGGGGTTCCCAAACTTTTTCATATGACTGTAAAATGGAATTTATCCCTATTATATTACAATGTATTCCAAAATAGCCCCTACGTTTGTGTGTCTGTATGTTGTAACTGTTAGAAACGTTCAGAAAACTAAGAGTCATGATTATGCCTTTAATCACTCCATTACTATTATTATTATTAATATTATTATTATAAAGCAATCAAGCAACTGAATCTTTATGCTTTCTTTTCTCTTTCTTTCTGAATTAGTCTTTTTCATGCAATGATAGCTGGAGAAGTTTCTCAGACAGAGTTGATGAGGTTAATGGGTCTTTTATGTTCTTTGCTAGTGTCATAAACAGAAGCAGTGTTTCTACAATGACCTTTCAGACTTCCTGAGCTGAACTGGATGTTTCATTGTTTCTAGTTTTCCTGCTTGTGGAGCTCTTGGTGCATTCAACTATGAGGCCTTCCTGCAATGAAATGAGGACAGACCCCAAATCATTCAGAATGAATTGATTGTCATGTTATTTCAGTCTCTGTTCCAAATGACATAGATATACATGAGAATGCATAATGGGAAATCGTAACATTTTTAGTTTTTCCTCCTTGTAGGTGTGTAGTTGAAGTGTGCTTAGTTTTTAACTAAATCAGCTCTGTAATAATAGCCTGTGTGATTATAGGGTGACATTTGTACTGAACGCTGTTGGCCTGAGTACACAGGTGTGCTGTGAAACCTTAAAAAACTGAATTATGTCAAATGTCTAAGGAAATTTAGAAAATTTAAAGTAAATAAATGTTTCTACATTAAGAACTAGTGGGACACAGCCCTACCAGATGCCGTTTCCTCAGTAATTTATCTTTTATTTAAGTGTTTATAACAACTCTAAACTTTGTCCTCTTAAACATTTCTTTCAATTTTGTATCACACATGGACTGAGTGTGATTTCTTAGTTAAAATAATATTGCTTTCTGTGAAATGTAAAGTTGTCTTTGTGCCAGGTCCTGCAGGGTTTGATAATAAGAGGCCCTTATTTTGTACATTTTTTTGCACATCCAGTTCAAAGTTTCCCCAGTACAGGCTTTGCAACATAGGCCAGCATGAGGCATGAAAAGTCCAGTACCATTTGGTCTCTAAAAGGAAGCCATGGTAGTTTAAAAATAAAAGAAAGCAGATCAGTACAAGAATTAAACTGCCACTTCATTTTCACCACCACTTATGAGAGGACTGCCTTATATTTGAAAAAGCCAACAAGGAAATATTACAAGTGCTGCTTTTACTTCATGGAATAGAATCTACCAGTCTGATGCCCCTGATTAAAAAAAAGATGGTGATGATGATGTCAGAGGTTATCACAGTTATAACCAGTCGG
Organism: Polypterus senegalus; assembly: GCF_016835505.1. NCBI lineage: Eukaryota > Metazoa > Chordata > Cladistia > Polypteriformes > Polypteridae > Polypterus > Polypterus senegalus. The sequence goes on along the minus strand of NC_053160.1, from coordinate 40,065,364 downwards.
GTGCACCAGCATCCCACTGTTTGATTTTTTTTTTTTTCTTTTTCTGATGTGAAAGGTGTATGGTTATGCATGTGCTGTTTAGTCTCATCATACCAAACATGACTCTCAGGAAATAATATATGCCCGAGGACAACTTGCTAAAAATGTAGTAACCTGAAGTAACAAGTGGTGAAATCCACCCGAAAAGGCTCTGCTCACAGGGCTTCTTTCTAAAAAAACCACCCCAAATTTCCTTCAGCCCATACACATTAAACAGTTGGGGTCACAGTATCCCATATCTCATATCTATGTATTGAATTAATATGTAAAAAAACCTATGTGTAGCTGCTGATAAGTAAGGCAGGATCAAGCATGGGTCAAACGCATACCAAAGGAATCTTTCAGTCCAAAAAACGTTTGTTTTTAAAAATGTTTAATGAAAATTAAAAGCAAACAGTCCACACAAGAATAGAGAAATGTTGTTACAAAGGTAGAATAAAATGCAAAAAAAGGAAAGATGTTTCTTCTTGTTAAACTTAAATTGTTTCTATACTTAAGGATAAGTTATTTCTCTACGCTTTACTTTGGATTCAGCACGTCCTAAACGTATGGCTCTACACATACAACTGGGCACGTTAAGGTACGGTTTGAAACCGTGTACCTTCCATGCCTTACCTATGGCAAGGCACGTCACTAACTGAGAATAATCTATTATCAGATGGACAAGAAATAGAATATTCCAATTCAATTCAGCTTGTGGGGGTAATAAGATCCTCTCATATGCTATGCACTAATTCATAGGCAAACATTTAATATAACTAAGAAAATACTTCTATCAAGTTAACTTGACCGAAATAACTGGCAAATGGCTCTTAAATTACGAGAAAACAAGGGGGACAGAAAATGAAAGTAAACAAAAACTTCAAACAGAAAGAAAATGGAAAATTAAAATTGTTTTATAATTAATTAATTAGATTGGTAGTACAAGGTATTTGAAGCTTATTGGTATAAAGAAGATTTATGGTTTATGTGTAATAATACTATGTTTTAAAACACTGTGACTATATTCTGCTGTGGCACAGTTGATATTTCCAATTAGACAATAATGTTAACTTTAGTTATTCTTTAGACATGCCGTCAGAAGGTGGGTGTTGTGTAGCCTCAGCCATAGTTCTGCAGGACTGGTATCAGTGTCATTAGGTATTGTTTCAGGTGTATTTAGTGCTGAAATCAGAATCTGCTGTGGTTCTTCATTATTAACTCATTTAACCAAGTTTTTTTTCACCTCAGACCTGGAGTGAAGGTGCCTGGTGTAGTTCAAATGCATATCTTAAAATTCATCTTTTCACATACATAGTGGTCAGATCTTTCAACCTTACATTGTCTCCAACTGTATTGTTATAACTGTAAGCAACAGAGACCATAAACAGCCAGTGTCAGTGTGCTGTAACCACAGGCTTGTAGTCCTAGTCGGATGTATCGGTGGTATTAAATGACAACTTTTTATCTTAATCCTGAAAATAAGATCCTAAGCCCCTGAGTCACTCTAATTAGAACAACAAAAACTGCAACAGTCACAAAAAGTCAGTCAAAGTAAACGACAACCCGTGGGGTGAAATATTGCCACAAAATGAGACTGGCATTGAAGGGAAGAGCCTAACCAGACTTCTTTTAAAAAGGAAATCTCACATTATTATTTTTTCCTTTTCATCTAAAAATGACTTGAATACCTTGTTTTACAAGCGGTAATATAAGACAAGATTTAAAACTTTAGAACATTCTTGGCCTGAAAATGGACATTTTTTGTCAGTTTTAATTCTTTTTGACATTTGGGCCAGTGTTGTAAATCATAAGAACGGTATTCTTAAAAATGTATTTTAACAAATGCTTAAATTAAGAACATGCATTTTCCCTGACAAATCATTTCATACCATGAATATGAAGAAATAACTTCAACTTAAAAAGCACCAAACTTTTTCTTTAATTATAGCTTTCCACTTACTTTTAATACTTTGTGTTGATTGTAACAGGTGAAAACCTGTAAGCAACAGTTTTGCATGGATTGTTGATTCAAACTGTGGAGCACTTGGAAAACAAATCTGCTTTTCTATATGTACATACATACATACATACATACATACATGTATATAAAATTTGCAGTATTAGCTGAAGAATTGCAAAGCTGGAATTGAATGAAGGGCCTGTCTATGAAGTCATATTTGAATATGAAATATTTGTGTCTGGTTTAGCTCACATATGTTGCTTTAACTAACTTTAACTTTTCTGGATTCATGAAAGTGCACAACATTTTGAAATTAATAGTAGGTTTTCTATTAGATTAAAATATAATTGATTTATATTTCAAATATACATTCAAATCTGGACATTGCAAGAAACTTGTAGGACTGACGCCAGCAGTTAAACCCTTAATGCAATATGGTGTTTAGTGTTGGTTTATCATATTGTTGCTTTAGACTTATGCAATTTACATGGTTATACAAGGTTGTCAAAAAGATGCTAAGAATTTCAATTTCTAATACCATATATTTCATTAACACACATGTATTATGTCTTGTTTCTGCTGACCTTAATTCCTCTCTTCTCTAGAGCATATCTCCACCTCTCTAGGGTCTCCTCAGCCTGCTCCCTACTCTCCCTACAGATCACAATGTAATTGGAAAACACCATAGTCCATCACCATTGCAAATAAGAAAGAGCTCAGAACTGTTCCCTGATATAATCCAACCTCCGTGTTGAATGCATCTGTCACTCCTACCGCAGACCTCACCACTGTCACACTTCTCTTGTACATATCCTGTGCAACTCTTTCATACTTCTCTGCCACTCCCAACTTGCTCATACAATGCCATAACTCTTCTCGAGGCACCCTGTTGTATTTTTTCTCCAGGTCCACAAAGATGCAATGCAACTCCTTTTGGCCTTCTTTATACTTCTCCATCAACAACCTCAGAGCAAACACTGAATCTGTACTGTTCTTTAACAGTATGAAACCACACTGCTGCTCACTAAATCATCACCTCCCTTATTAACCAAGCTTCTACTACTCATTCCCATTAGTTCATGCTGTGGCTGATCAATTTTATCCCTGCATAGTTACTACACTTCTGCACATCACCTTCATTGTTAAAAATCAGTACCACTTCTCCATTTCTCAGGCATCCTCTCACTTTACAAGATTGCATTAAACATTCTTGTTAAAAACTCTTTTACCATCCCCATCCTAAACACCTTCATGCTTCCACAGATACGCCATTTGGAGCAACAGCTGTCCCATTCTTCATCCTCTTCACAGCTGTCCTTACTTCCTCTTTGCTAACCCATTGCATTTCCTGGTTCACTATCAGCACATCATCCAACCTTCTCTGTTTGATTTGCTTCATTCATGAACCTCTCCAAGTACTCTTTCCATCTACTCAACATGCCCAGAACTAGTGGAATTGAAGCAAAGCACTTCCAAGCGGTCTCCAAATTAAAAGACAGAGTAAAAGACAAAGAAAAAAAAGAAAATAAAGATCGCAGTAGCGCAAACAAACGGAAATTATTTATCGAAAAAGGGAAAATAATCACCACAGACCAGCTGTCATTGGGGGAAAAAAGCAGGAAAAAAGTCAGGAATAAAAAACAGATTAGAAAATAAAGTAAAATGTCATAAAGAGGTTAGAAAACAAGGGGGCCAAACACATGCAGTGCAGGTTAGAGATAATGAAAACTGGAATTGAAAATACTCAAAAAAAAAAAAGTAGGCATGAAACACATGCAGAGTAAGATACAGAATATGAAAGCAGAAAAAACGACAGTGTCAAAAAAGAAAGTAAACATTGCGTTAGCGCAAGCAAAGAGAAATTATTACTCAGAGAAATAACGAAAAGGCGAATAGAGATCGAATATATGGACAAAGGTGATATGTCTGAAGTACGTAAATATTGTAAGGGTTTGAAGTTTAAGCCAGAGAATTTCAAAAATGTGGTTTACCTCACATGCATTTATTGGTTATTTTGCAAAAAAATTATTAACTGCTGATGATGTAGATCGTTTTGTCAGTGCTGAAAGCCCCCTAGTATGTGTGTGTGTGTGTATATATATGTGTATATATATGTGTGTATATATATATATATATATATATATATATATATATATATATAATGACTTTTTGTATGATTGAATAAATTCCTTTATTATTCTTCATCTTGGGATTAAAAATAATTAGATGTGCCGAAAAGTTGGAACATCTGGTGTGTTTGGTTGGACATTCAAGCAACATTTCAGTCTGTAAATGTGATAATACTACTATAACAATTCAGCCACTGCTGACTGCTTATAGAGCAGATGGTATTAAGTATTACATGTTGCATTGTTTGTTGCAGTTACATCGATTGTTTTTAATTTCAGGGCAAATGCTAGACCAAAACAACCCTGCATTCCTTAAAAATGTTGTATTACTGAAAAGAAGTAGTTAAGTTTTAAAGCTGATATAACTTCTTGAAACAAACACCTGTAAAGGCAGAACATCAACATCACTTCTTTTGATTCTTTAGCCGTGTGCAGGTGACTTCCAAATCCTGGGTGGCATTGTAACTTCCAAAACAGTAGAGGCTGTAATGTTAATCCATTAAGTCATGATATATAGAAGCAATAGCATTAATGCCATCACCCTTTATCATTCTATTCAAATACTAACTATTGCACCAAACTTTGCCCAGAAGTGTTTTAAAATTTGTTACATGCTTAAAATATATAAAAAACAGATGACCTCTTCATCACAGCAGGATTATCACTGCACCATTACAGGACAAACCCTGGACAAACTGGAAGCTGTTTTAGAAAAGAGGTTGGTGGCAAAATTAGATGCAAAATCCCCTCCTTCACCTCCAGGATGCGCTGCCTTGGAGCACTTTTAGCCGCAGGCTCATTCCACCACAGTTTTCTAAAAATATTTACTTCTTTTCTGCTCTAGGGTGTTTCAGTGCTCCTCCCAGGGCACTCATTAAGTTAATTGGAAGTACCATTTTAAGATATCTGAACAATATACATTTATTTATTTACTTTGTATATCGATCGATTGATTGATTGATTTGCTGTATTATTTGTCCTGTGAGTCTGTATCTGTTTTTATGTTTCTGCTGCTGTATGCATGTGAATTTGCCTTTGGGATTAAATCATGAATCAATATTAGTTCATAATATGTGCTAGTCTAATGCAGTGGTGCATACTATATCTTTAATATTATTTAATGTAAAATAAAGAACTATTGGATCTACACCAGCTACCTTCTGCCTTCACTGCCCCCTTTCTTTTTCAAAAGATCTGAATATCTGTTCCCAGCTGCTTTGCACATAGAACTCTAGCAATCCATATCTGCTTACGCTCGCTTCTCAATTTCCTATTATCTTTTACTCGTTTTGTACCTGCTCCTCTCCTTTTCCTCTGTGCAGCAAACCCTAGCTGATTTTCATGCCAAAATAAGTAACAAAAAATATATAATATCAATTAATCATTTAAACTATAAAAATATACCACTCCACCACTCCACCATAGTTAAGGGGGCCCAAGAGGTGACCTATATATATAATTTGATTGATCAGTTTGGCTTTGTGGATGCGATGCAATAATAATTACAAGTTTGAGACATACAAGGAGGATTAAAGGTGCAATGAGAGAGTTGCTTTCATAAGTGAAAAATATAAAACCAGACAAGAGGCAAGAAAAGCACTTTGAGTATAATGACAGAGCCTGAGAAGCAGGCTTTATGGGATCGTACTTAAGAGTGGGAGCACCAGTGACAGAAGTTTCAGACATGTGAATAAAGAGGAAGGGCAGTGAAAGTACACATAGGGCAAGAAATAGCAAATATTCTATTCTAACGATTCCAGCTGTTTTGATTAGATATGCCTATATGTGAGTGATGCTTTCACTGCCTTTTTTGTTTGTTTGGTAAAGAAGTATTTTACTACTATTCTTGTAGCCTTTGTTCCATTTTTATATAGAAAAGAGAAGACATTACACTGTGGTCAGTATGTAATACAAATAATATAAAAGATAGATTCTAAATAAACAAAGTGCCATTCCTCCTGAGCAATCTCTGAAAGGCACACAATTGATCTACTGCTACCATCTAGCGGAATTGTGGTGCTAGTAATTAAGTATTTCACCTGATTATGGCTACTATTAGTGAGGCTGTCTCAGAGTTTATTATTTTCTACCTTTTTATATATAGAAATTCTAAAATGGCAGTACCCTATATTCACAATGCCCAGAATATTCTGGCAATTTTGTTTTTTAATTTCTCTCTTGGTGTTTGCAGTTTAAAAGATCTTGTTCTGCACCTAACACAGAATCATATATTTTCAATACGAGCTAAAATACTATTATTTACAAGTAAAATTCTGTTACAATGAGTATCTTTACAACAAACTTTTCCTTACCATAAAGTATTTTTATGGTTCCGACAGTTTCCCCGTAAGACAGAATCTTAACAGTCTTGTTACTATGAAATACATTCAGCAGACACTTCCATTACAACAAAGTGCCCAAAATACCTTGAAATGCCTGAATGAATTATTCACAGAACAGTTAGTTCTGTGGTCACAGCTCAGGTGTGCACAACGATCCTTGAACATTGTAAATATTTGTCTTTCTTCGAAATTTCCCCATAGTTTTTTTTTTTTTTTTTACTATGTTTGTATTCTATTTTTTTCAGTGATACATTTTGCTTATTGCTCGTCAACATTTGAAAAACATCCACTGTAATTTAACTCATTGTCACCCTCCTATAGAAATGGCAGTCACAAAAAAACAACAACAGTTCAGAAACCTCACAATATGTAGAAGAACAAAAGGAAGTTAAAGAAAGCAGTATAGCGACAAATACAGAATCTCATTACTACGAAATTTTCATTATAACAAAATATTTTTTATGTTCCTGGCACTTTGTTGTAATGGAACTTTACCTGTATATGTGTGTGTGTGTGTGTGTGTATATATATATATGTGTATATATATGTATATATATATATGTATATATATGTATATGTGTATATATATATATATATATATATATATATATATATATATATATATATATATATATATGTGTATGTGTGTATATGTATATATATATATATATAAGAGGTTTCTTTTAGGACTCCCCCAACAAGAAAACACACCGAAACGCGATCAACCTATCAGTTGCTGGGGCAACCATAATCTCCCAGTGCTGTGGCGGCTCGCATCAAAAGCAAATCCGAGCCAATAGCATTCGCGCTATAAATGGCTGCTGTTGATGGGTGATGCAGGGAACAGTATTACTTGGCCACAACCCTGCCTGACTGCTGTGTCTGTGTATAGGAGAATGGTAGATCCCGCTACAATAAATAACCTGCTGTTCCTGTTTCAAGCTGAATAAAGCTGGTTTTAGCATTTACTCCCCCGGGTGGAACTGAAGAGTCGCATAGTGTGGGGGAGAAACGATCTCCTCAGTCTGTCAGTGGAGCAAGACAGTGACAAAAGTCTGTCGCTGAAGCTGCTCCTCTGCCTGGAGATGACACTCTTCAGTGGATTCTTCATGATTAACAGGAGTTTACTTAGCACCCGTCGCTCTGCTACAGATGTTAAACTGTCCAGCTTCATTCCTACAATAGAGCCTGCCTTCCTAACAAGTTTTCCAGGCGTGAGACGTCCTTCTTCTTTATGCTGCCTCCCCAGCCCACCTCTGCGTAGAAGAGGGCATTCGCCACAACCGTCTTGTAGAACATCTGCAGCATCTTATTGCAGATGTTGAAGGACGCCAACCTTCTAAGGAAGTATAGTTGGCTCTGACCTTTCTTACACAGAGCATCAGTATTGGCAGTCCAGTCCAATTTGTCATCCAGCTGCACTCCCAGGTATTTATAGGTCGGTACCCTCTGCACACAGTCTCCTCTGATGATCACGGGGTCCATGAGAGGCCTGGGCCTGCTAAAATCCACCACTTGTTCCTTGGTCTTGCTGTTGTTCAGGTGTAAGTGGTTTGAGTCGCACCATTTAACAAAGTCTTTGATTAGCTTCCTATACTCCTCCTCCTTGTTAAAGCATAAATTATGCAGACATACTAATTGTTGATTATATTTACTGCGTACTACACACTGAAAGTCTGGCTGTATTTAATTTCTGTATTTGTATGTATACACTTCATGGACATTCTTTGTTACTTTCTCCTTGGCCATTTCATCAGGCAAAATATGCTTTTGTGACTCTCCTATATTTTTCTGTGTTCATTGCATGTATGATGCAATTTTGCCTACAGGCTGTATATAGTTTATACTGCTTCAAACTTCTCTGTTATTTGTCCATTCACTGGTGAAACTTTTCCAGATGTTCGTTTGCTTGTAATATTATTGCAAGGCCAGTAAACTTGACTGCTTTTGATGTCAGTTAAAAAAAATTAAAATACATTTACTGTACATGCTATGCAACATCTCTTTATTATAAAAATAGTTCACTTTTGTTTTTTTTTCATTACACAAAGCTATGTTCTCATGATTTTTTATGTAGCACTTGATAAAATATTTCTGTTAATAATACCCTTGATTATCACAGGATATCCTTTTTTTTTTTAATTATCATCTTTGGTGCTATGCTAGTAAAGGGCATCTAATGTTTACAGTACAATGTACTCTTGGGATATCTGCCAGAAACACTTTAACTTGTAATCTGAATGGACTAGTTAAATAAAATATTTGACATGCGCATAGCCAACTGTGAACTTGGCAGCTCTGTTTGGCTGTAAGCAGGATGTATGATATTGCAGGTGAAATTCAAATGCATTATAAGTCTGTATCTAGTATAAAATCTGTCCTGCCAGTCATACCAAATTAGTCATCACTGGAAAATAGAGCCGTGATTTAATTTTAATTTAGTGTGTCATAATTTGGCAGTGATTTTTGTGGTCAAAATAAAGCAGATGCCATGGTGGTAGAGCTGCTAAGTAGACTTGCAGTTTATTTTGAGCTTTGCCTTTTTTCCTTTTAAGATTTACACCTTTTGTACTTTTTACACTTTGACTACCTGTGAGATGAGCAATTTTAACATTTTGCGTAATTGTTTATCTAATTTTTGAGTTGTACTTCATAAATATGATATTCTTGTTTTTCTTCTGTGTTGAGTTCCTGTGGTTTGTTTCCCATGTATTTTACCTAGCTACTACTTTACCATTAAGCATCTGAAGACATGAAAATATTTTCAGTAACATTTGAACACAAACAACAATTATTTTATATATAATTCATTCACATACAGTAGCTATAATATGTGCAGTTAAATTCTTTTAGACAAAAGTGAGCATTGAATTTCCTTCTGTTACAAATCCTGTGACTCTTTTTTTCACTGTGAAAAAGCCTATATTCTTCTAATTGTATCCATTTCCTTCATGTCTGCTACCCAACAAACACCTTTTTTTTAAACATGAAATGCACTAATTAGAGCGAATACCTTGTAAATTAAAAGACAAAACAGTAATGTGAGAGACTGCCAGTTAAAAATAAATGTGCCAGTGTTTTCATACCTCCCACAGATAATCTCTTTGCTGGGTTTTACATTTCTTCACATTTGTGCACTCTCCATTTTCCACTGCATGCCGAAAACTGCATTAAATACATTCTGGTATTTTATCTAGTTATCAGATGATTTGCTTAGTTTTGTATATTTTGTATCCATATGCTCAGATTCAAATATGCAAACCATTTGCTTTTATATTTTTTTCATTTTTCATGCAAAGGGGAGTTAAGCTAAAGTTAGAAAATGGAATGAACCTTAGCAAAACTGATAATGTAATTTCTCAGTGTAGTCTCCACCCTTCTCAATGAACTTGTGGCACCTACTTGGAAGTGCCTGGATTCCAGCAAAATTAAAGGTTTTGTCTTGCCCTCACAACCTCATGTGCACCTGAGTTATTAATGAACACTACATGCCGAGGGGTACTACAGTCACTAGTGCAAGTTACTGTAACTTCTTCTTCTACTTCTTCTTTCAGCTGCTCCTGTTAGGGGTTACCACAGCGGATCATCTTCTTCCATATCTTTCTGTCCTCTGCATCTTGTTCTGTTACACCCATCACCTGCATGTCCTCTCTCACAACATCCATAAACCTTCACTTAGGCCTTCCTCTTTTTCTCTTGCCTGGCAGCTCTATCCTTAGCATCCTTCTCCCAATATACTCAGCATCTCTCCTCTGTACATGTCCAAACCAATGCAATCTCGCCTTATTCACTTTGTCTCCCAACCATCCAACTTGAGTTGACTCTCTAATGTACTCATTTCTAATCCTATCCACCCAATGCAAGTCTTAGGATCTTTAACTCTGCTACCTCTGTAACTTGCTCAAGACTAATGTGAAGCTTGCTAATCGATCCAAGCAGCAGGAACTGCTGTCTCAAGGAGTCCTTTTGCTGCAAGACAATGCCTGCCCACACACTGCTAAGAACACCAAGGCATGTCTGGAGAAACCGAAGTTTGAGATATTGCCACATCCTCCTTATTCGCCAGGTTTGGCCCCGTGTGATTTCTACCTTTTTGGACCACTAAAAAAACATCTGGGTGGTCATCAATTCAAGGCAGATGATGACATGATGAAAGCAGTGCACAAGTAATTGCAAGGACAAGACAAAAACTTTTATTCTACTTGAATCCAGGCACTTCCAGGCAGGTGGTGCAAGTTCATTGAGAAGGGTGGAGACTACATTGAGAAATTACATTATCAGTTTTGTTAAGGTTTGTTCCATTTTCTGATAAATCCAATTTTCTAACTTTAGTGACTACCCCTCATATACTCCTTATTTTTGTAGTTGAAAATTATTTCTGGACCCTTTCATGAAAGATTTTCCATGAGATTCAAGAGAAAAGCCAAGGAAAATGACACCTTTTATTGGCTAACTAAAAAGATTACAATATGCAAGCTTTCGAGGCAACTCAGGCCCCTTCTTCATGAAGTGTTAAAACCCTATCTTCCTAAATTAAATTTTTCAGTCTTGTAGTATTATTTTCTGCGTTTAACATGACACGTAATTTTTTTTTCTGTCTTTGAGATAAATCAATCATTGTTGACTGTCTTCTATGTAACACTTTGTGTCCTTCATTTCACTAGTTATTACATTTATGAGATAATTACTAGTGTGCCTGCAAGTAACTGAACATTCTGCAGCATTTAAAGACTGGAGTTAAATAGAAATGCTCTTTAATAAGCCAAAAAAGAAATTAAGGTTATTTAGAATTGCAGAGCTCAACTTTTAAATAAAGCTTTGTTTATCCGCAGGACTAACATGATGCAAAATTAACTTGTCGTTTGAGATCTATGTTAGTCTTTTTCTGAAAGGTATATAATATAAATATCAGGATAAACAATAAATTCTATAGTTTTAGTTAGTCTCACATATGTTGTTTCATGGCTCAGATTTAGAAAAGTTGTCCTTTAGCAAAATCTGGTCCCATCTCTCTTTTTTTTTAATTTTATTGATTTTATTGAAATCACACAACATTCTATACAAATAGATCAATTTGACAAGAATAGAATTGAAAACAAATCAACCCCCACCCCTGAGAAAGAGAGCATGGGTAGCAGAATAAAACTTAAACCTAGTAAAAATAAGTAAATAGATAAATTAATAAGTGAATATAGATAAATGGAGAAGAAAAAGAAAGAATAGGGAGAGAATCTACTTCCTCAGTGCTTTAAAAGCTTATTCTAAAATGTTATTGATTAGATCCAGCCAGGTTTTGAAAAATGTCTGCACAGATCCTCTAAGTGAGAATTAGATTTTTTCCCAATTTCAAATAGTATAAAACATCACTTACCCACTGACTTAAAAGAGGAGAGTTAGGATTCTTCCATTTCAGCAAGATAAGTCTGCGTGCCAGTAGTGTAGTAAAGTGTCCTTCTCCACTTTAAGCCCATCTGGAAGTACACCAAACACAGCTGTTAATGGGTTAGGAAGTATTGTGACACCAAGGCTGTCTGAAAGGCATTTAAAAATGTTGGTCCAGAATGATGTTAATTTGGTGCAGGCCCAAAACATGTGACCCAGTGAGGCTGGAACATGATTGCAGCGTTCGTAGGTTTGTTCTTGCCCTGGATACATTTTGGACAATTTTAAGCGAGACAGGTGTGCTCGATATATATTTTTGAGTTTTTTACTTGTATGTTTTGCGCATATGGCGCTCGAGTGAATTCTCTGCTTTGCTACCTTCCACTCCATTTCTGAGATGTTGAGGCAGAGATCCTTTTCCCATTGTACTTTTGGATCTTTGAAAGAGGTGGGACTGTAAAATGGTTTTATAAATTGCAGAGATGCTGTCTAAGGCTGGGATAATACTTCACGTGACGCGATGCATGTTGCAGCGGACGCTCCTGCTACGCAAGTGTTGTAGTGTTTATACTTGCGCGCGTACTTTACGTAAATCTGGAGGAATCCACCAGGTGGCAGTGCGAGATATTATCACGGTGTTGTGAATTGCCTAGAACACCCATTATATTCCGATGACACCTTACTGCAATATCTCAGAATATGATGTTTATTGATTAAATCCATCAATCCAGGGATGTGTCCATTCCAGCAAGCATTGGGCACAAGTGAGAAACAATCCCTGGACGAGGCCTCAGCTCATCGCAAGGTGAATACAAGCACACACATACACTAGTGTCATTTTAGCGACACCAAATCCCCAAATCTGCATATCTTTGGAAGGAAACTGGAGCACAGTGTGGAATCCAAGCAGAAAATACCAGTGGCATGACTCCCTGCGAGACAGCAGTGCTAAGGCTTCACCACCATGTCACCCCCATGTGTGTAATTAACAGTATTCATTATTTAAACGAAATTAACGATTTATCTGTAAAATGTAACATACACACTTTAATGCATTTCATCATTAAAGTGATATCAAGTATAAATCTAAAGATTCTAAATATGCAGAGAGTTGGAATATCATACATTTAATGTGTTCTGTGTGGTGATCTATTGCTGCTAGCCTTAGCGATTAAAAACTGGGATGACGTTTACGATGGTCTGCTTTAATGATAAAGTAAACTATGAGGTAAATTGGACATTTTGAGATTAAAGCTGAAATTTCCACTTTAATCACAAAATACACGTTTTCACTATGTCCTTAATTTTTGTTCTCAGTGGCTCAAATACAGCGCTCTGTACATTATGTTGCTGTTTTGAAGTTGCAAAAAAAAAAAAGACGGCACAGAAGACGGTATGTGAGACTTTTAAAATGTATTGTGTCATTACGATTGGGAATATGCGACACTTGAATATAAAAGCACTACGAATGCATCTGTATGTCGGCATTTTGCTTTATCACATCGAACCATTCATGAAACATCGAAGCGCACACACCAATCTCATAGGAACCGCAAAGCAGCTTTCTGTTACATGTAGATAGTAAACTGAGCCTCTGACATCACATTCCAACTTTTAGCACACTGTGCCCCCCGACTTTTTGCTGGTACTGCAACTCGTGCACACGCCGCGTTAATTTCTGTGGACCTGCTCAGAGGACGCATCAAATGAACGCTGAGAACGCGTGGCAGCCATGAAGCGGGCGCTTATGCGTTCTGAGCATGAAGTATAAATGAGCCCTAAGTCCTTAAAACTGATCAATATATTTTCCAGCATAGAGGGGTGTGGGAGGTGAGGAAAATTGGGCAGGTTATGTTTAACAAAGTTTCTAATTTGAAAATAGTGAAAGAAATGTGTTGCTGGAAAGTTACGTTTAGAATGTAATTGTTTGTAGGGTGCAAAGACGTTGTATATGTACAGATCACTAAGCGATTTAATCCCAAATGTTTTCCAGATATTAAAAACTGCATATGTTTGCAAGGGTTGAAAAAGGTGGTTCTCATGCAGAGGTGCCACTGATAAAAGATTCTCTATCTTAAAATGCTTCCTACATTGGTTCCATATTCTGAGTGAGTAAAGCAGTATTGGGTTATTAGTATATTGGCAATAATTAGCATTTATTGGGGCGCAAAGGAAGGAATATAAAGAGGAACTGCAGGATTTTATTTCTATTGCAGACCAAGCCTGTATATGTTCATCTATTTGTGTCAATGTCCAGGTTTTTTGTATGTTGTATGTTAGCTGCCCGGTAGTAAAATTGAAAATTAGGTACAGCCATGCCACCTTCTGTCTTTGGCCTTTGTAGGGTCGCTCTTTTGATATGTGGATGTTTTGAATTCCAAATAAATGTGGTTATGGTTGAATCTAATTTCTTAAAGAATGATTTATTGATGTATATTGGAATATTTTAAAATAAAAAGAGAAGCTTAGGAAGGATATTCATCTTAACAATGTTAATTGTTCCAGCTAAAGTGAGATGAAGTGTTGACCGTCTATGCAAGTCTTGCTTGATTTTTTCCATACAGCCAGCGAAATTTTGTTGATAAAAAGCTTTATTTTTACTTGTGCTGTTTATCCCTAGATATTTAAACTGATCTGCGATGATAAAAGGGAATGTGTCCAATCTAATATTGTGTGCTTGAGAATTCACTGGAAAGAGCACACTTTTAGTCAGATTAATTCTGAGACCAGAAATCTTTTGAAATTCTGTTAGTGTTGTTAGGACTGCAGGCACAGTATTTTGTAGGTCTGATATATACAATGCCACATCATCTGCATATAGAGAAATTTTCTGTTCAGTTCCTCCTCTGATAATCCCCTTTATCTCATAAGTATTTTGACAGTGAACTGCCAGTGGTTCAATGGCGATTGCAAATAGCAGTGGTGACTAGGGGCATCCTTGTCTGGTACCACGTTCTAGTTTAAAGTAGTCTGAATTAATGTTGTTAATACAAACTGAAGCTTCTGGATTGGTATACATTATTTTTATCCTTGCATAAATGTTCAGGCCAAAACCAAATTTCTCCAATGTCGTGAAAACGTAGTTCCGTTCAATCATATCAAATGCTTTTTCTGCATCCAAGGATAATAAAATCTCTGGGATGTTTGACTTTGCAGATGAGTATATTACATTAAACAGGCGTTGAAGATTGGGCACTAAATGCCGGCCTTTAATAAATCCAGTTTGATCTTGTGATATTACTGAAGGCAACACTTTCTCCATCCTTCTAACTTGGATGAGAAGGCAACACTTTCTCCATCCTTCTAACTTGGATTTTGGAGAGTATCTTAACATCATTATTCAGAAGTGAAATTGGTTTGTATGATGCACATTGTAATACGTTCTTATTTTGCTTAAGAAAGACAGTGATTAAAGCTTGACGAAAAGTTTGAGGTAGAATTTTATTGTCTCTATCTTCTCTGAATATTGCTAATAGGAGGGGAGCTAGCTGAGTGGAGAACTTCTTATAAAATTCAGCAGGGTAGCCATCGGGGCCTGCTGCTTTCCCACTCTGAAGTGACTTTATAGCATCTAATAATTCTGATAGTGCCAACAGTTTATCCAGTTCCTCTGCACAAAGAGTATCTATTTGTGTTATTTCTAATGCATCCAGAAATGCATTAGATTGTGTGTTGCCTTCTTTAAACTCAGTAGAATATAAGGTTTTATAGTAGTCTCTAAATGTGTGCATTATATTTTTATGGTCAATGATTATTAATCATTATCTCCGTTTGTGTTGGTAATTGCTGGGATTGCATTGTGAACTTCTTGCTTGTGGATTTGTTAAGCTAAAAGCTAATCAGCTTTCCATGATCATAGTAATGATGTCTTGATTTAAAAATGAGTTGTTCAGTTTCTTTAGTTGTCAAGAGGTTGAGTTCTGAATGCAGAGCCTGGCTTTTCCTATGAAGAGCCTCACTTGGACATCTGGCATGTTCTTGATCTTTTCTAGTAATTTCGTTGGATGGCTTTGATACCTGCTTAGTTTCCAATTTATTTCTGTGGGAAAGATATGAGATAATCTGTCCTCATAAGGAGGTCTTCAGGGTTTCTCAGAGTATTCCTGCAGAGACCTCTGAGGATATATTTGTCTCTGGAAAAAAAACTGATTTGTTTTGATAAAAACTCTGTAAAGTTCTTGTCTGCTAATAAAAGTGGGTTAAGACACCATCTGTGAAATGATTATGTTGGGCATAATGATTTTATCTCCAAGATCAGAGGAGCATGGTCGGAAATAACAATAGCAAAAGCAAGGCGACGATAAGTGATCTTCTTGGAAGTTCTCAAAAGACATTTAAAAAACCCGCGAGACAAAAGAGACTTGCCACGGAGCGTCTCGCGGGGACCGAAAACATGAGACTTGGTGCCAACAGACTGTCCCAGGGCCGACTCACGGGAATGTTTTACATGAGATTCTTGCAAGACACACCCTACTTGCAACAGATATCATATAAGAGCACATTCATCAAAAAACAGTCAGTTGTGTAAAAGCACGTAGTGCATACCGATCCTGTGCTCTCAACACATATAAAGCGTATAAGGACAATATGTAGAATAGACACCCAAAGACGTTGGAAAGAAAAAAAGGCAGATAAGAGATTATGAAACCAGTAAAATTCGAAAGTATTGCAGTATCCCAGCCAGGTTGCGTCCTTTTTGGTTTTAAGTGGTTGTTCGGTCTGATTGAAGGAGGGCACAGTACTGCACGGAAGACTGATAGCAGGGATACGGTAAGGAGGGGCAAGACGCGGGGGATGAGGGATTGGAGAGGGTGCTAGAAAGTTGTGTTTGGGGTTACGAAGTCAGCGATTGTTCAAGTAAAACTTTTCTGACACTTTATCATGTCAGTCGCTACAGTATCAAAGAAAAGATAGAAAAGGTTGCATTACCACAAAACAAAAGGTGATTAATCATTAGATCCAGCTGTAATTGAAAAAAGAGAAGGACAAATCGAGGTCAGAAAAAAAAGGCAAAAAGTAGACAACAAAGTCTTTTCGCATTCGCATCATTCTTATGCACAAAACGTGGATCTACACAATAATAGACCATAAGCTATGAGAATCTGTGGTCCTGCAACAGTTAAAGCAACAACAAGTTGAATTTCAAAGAATACACAATTCGGTCAGGTGTATATTTATGATCACGGAGAAGTGATGCAAATTTTAACAGGCAAAAAGAAAGGTAATGTATATATTCCACGAATAACATTACACACCTAAGGAGATCGTGATATGCCATTCGTATTAAAATGTTTACAGTTTACTGTGAGAATAGCTTTAGCTATGACAATCACTAAATCACAGGGACAAACATTAGAAAAAGTCGGATTATTTATTAGAGAAACAGAAACAATATTCACTCACGGGCAGTTATATGTTGCATTGTCACAATGTGTCTCCAAAAAAAATTGTTTTAAATGAAGCCTTAAAGTAAAAGTGCAAATAATGAAATTGAAACAATTGCAAGGAAAAAAAAATTAAAATTGTATATCCGATTAACCTAACCACAGGGGTTGGCGAGCAAAGCGAGCAGGGGGCAAAGCCCCCTAGTCTACAAAAAAATAATTTGTGAGTAGAAGGAATGTGTTCTTGAATTTGGGTTTAGAAATCTCTAGGGGTCTGGTAAGTTGTAGTCAGTTACAAATTGTGTAATTGTCTTTGCAGTGTTAGATGTCATCTCCCTTAAGACATAAGACCTATCTAGGTCTGGATTTTAAACACAATTAAAATCCCCAGCCATTATAATTTTATGAGTGTTCACATTGGGAATGGATGCAAATACATTTTGGATGGATTCCTTATCATCCACATAGGGTGGCTAAACATTTATCAAAATCACTTTACAATTAAATAAATTACCCATAACAATCATGTATCTCCCTTCAGGATCAGATACAACATCTGATACTACAAATGAGACTGTTCTATGTATAAGAATTCCCACACCTCTAGTTTTTTTGTAAAGCTGGAATTGAACATTTGGCCAGTCCAGTCTTTTTGCAGCCGGAACTGATCCTTGCTTGATAAGTGGGTCTCTTGTAAAAATAATATTTTAGTGTTTAGACTTGTTAGGTGAGAGAATACTTTCTTTCTTTTTAATTCGTGATTCAGGCCTTTAAACATTGCAGCTCACAAAGTTAACTGTCCCATCATGGAGAAAATTGATTCTGAGTTTTTGATGTAATTTTGTAGTCTTAACCAAAAGTGAGACAGCTTTGACCTTAATTTCCAATTTTCCCAGGGGTTATTGCCATGCAGTCAATTGTTACGTTGTTAATTATAATTGTAAGGATTAAAAGGATAGATTAGAGATAACTTGCTCTCTATCTCCCCCTCCCTAGCCACCCTCCCACTTGGCCTCCCCATGTGAGGCTGAACCCCACTTCACAAAGTCCCAGTCCTCTGACATACCTAGAGACAGACAAAAACAAAACAAGCCCCCAGCAGCGGTGTATGTGAATTAAAATTGAGATATCTATTGCCAATACAGTCTAAATACTATATTTCTTTCTTTATTTTTGTTATGCTTAAAGAAACAAAAAAAAGAAAAAGATAAGAAAATCTTCAACATTCTTGAAATATTAAGATATTAAACCAGGCAATGGTGTTAAATAGTGGGCCTGGATAAGCATAGTAAACCCTAGTGCAATAATAACAACAACAATAAACCAAGGGTATGATGTTTAACAGTCTCCTTTAGAATAATTAAAAAAGGAAAAAAAAGAAAAGGGTTACTAATTTAATTTCTTCCACCCATACATAAACATGTAAAATTGTAATTAAAACAAAAACAGATAGTGACTGAGAATGGAAAAGAATGTATAATTACGATACCAGTGTCATTGCAAGCAGATCAGACAGCCGGTGATATCTTCTTTACAATGCAATGACAGGGTGCAACTCACAATCGTATTTCAGGAAAGTGTCGGGATCAGCTTTCTTAACTCTTTATCTGCTTTCTCCCTACTGTTATATATGTAATGTTTGCCTTGAATCTCCACTTTCAGTTTGACAGGATACAAGAGGCTGTATCTCATATCGGCTATTCTTAAGCTCTGTTTAATAATATAAAAAGAGGCACACTTAGCAGCTGTTGAGGGTGAGAAATCAGGGAAAATACAAATGAGGTTATTTTCAAATATAATGGTCCCATCTCTTGAATTGGATCGACATCAGGGTTTGAAGTCCAAGGTTTATATAAACTCACTTTTAGACCTCACCAAATATGAGCTAAAGAGTTCAGCCTGATTATATATTGTTCAGTTAATTGAGATACAAATTGGTTACTTTATGAAAATTAGATGGTTAGTAAATACCAGAAAACTAATTCTTTTTTAAGTACATATATTTAGCTCTGTTTCTAAGTTAATTCAGTTCTATTATGGTATTTTCATTGATTGATTTGCTTTTGGTTTCAGCATATTTTAAGACAAAGTTACACATGAACATATTTTAATGAGTTGTTGGAGTCATGCAAAAATTAAACACTATTTAAAATTATTCCAAATTGTTCCTTTATTGTTGAGAACCTTTTTCATTTTTTTTCTTTTTGTAAAACTTGAGTTATGGATGGAATGGTATTGATATAAATATATATATTCCTTTATTATAGATGAAGCACTGCATTTAAGTTCTGCTGATATACAAGTATAGAAAATTCAAGAAAGTAAATATTTAAAGGAATACAGTAAACCCTTGTTTATCGCGGTTAATCCGTTCCAGACTCAACCGCGATAAATGAATTTCCGTGAAGTAGGATTCTTTATTTATAAATCTAATATTTTCGCAGTTAGAGCATTGAAAACCTATTTACGACCTTCTAAATACGTTTTTTAACATTATTAGAGCCCTCTAGAAATGAAATAACACCCTTTAGTCAAAAGTTTAAACTGTGCTCCATGACAAGACAGAGATGGCAGTTCTTTCTCACAATTAAAAGAATGCAAACATATCTTCCTCTTCAAAGAAGTGCGCGTCAGGAGCAGGGAATGTCAGAGAGAGAGAGAAAAGTAAACAATCAAAACTCAATAGGGCTGTTGGGCTTTTAAGTGGAAGCACCACGATAAATCAGCCGCAAGGAAGGGATCAATGTGAAGGTAGTCTTTCAGCATTATTTAGAGGAGCGTCCGTATCTTCTAAGCAAACAGCCTCTGTGCAAACAGCCCCTCTGCTCACACCCCCTCCGTCAGGAGCAGAGAATGTCAGAAAGAGTGAGAGAGGCAGAGGAAAGCAAACAATCAAAAATCAAGACGGGCTGTTAGAGCTTTAAAGTGTGCAAAGCACCGCGAGGGAAACATATCGTATATCATTGAGGAGTTTTATTTAATACGTAATACGTGCTCTGATTGGGTAGCTTCTCAGCCATCCGCCAATAGCGTCCCATGTATGAAATCAACTGGGCAAACAAACTGAGGAAGCATGTACCATAAATTAAAAGACCCATTGTCCGCAGAAATCCGCGAACCAGCGAAAAATCCATGATATATATTTTGATATGCTTACATTTAAAATCCGTGATGGAGTGAAACCGCGAAAGTTGAAGCGTGATATAGCGAGGGATTAGTGTACTCCAATCCAGAATGATGCTTTTAACATTTAATTTACCCTGTAGTTTGTAGTGATGACTGAGAAAAAAATAATTATCAAGTTCTCATGCAATACGGGAGATATCAGCCCAAAATCAGAAATTTTATTCTAAAAGAGCTATACAGGGGTGCATAAACAGATCTGGGATAGAAAATGTTAAGTTCAGTAGGGAACCAGGATGGTGGGCTGATGGAAGTGTTTAATAAGCTTTTTTATTCCTACCAAAGAGTACGTGTCCAATGATATTGTCGTAAAGCAGGTTTGGACACTTACACTTCACTAATGGATGGTCTTTTATTTTTAAAAAGGAATTAAGATAGAAGAGATCTAACCTCCAACCAACATTTTGGTGGGACAAAATTAAAACTCAGAAATAATTTTAATAATTGTGTATCTGAAACGAAATAACAGGGGAAGAAATACCCTTGAGGAAAGGAGTTCCTTAACATTCCCATAATTAGATGTTACAGCATCAAAGGAGAAATGCCAGTGCCTAAGTATTTAAAACAGCGTTACTTAAAGTTTTTTTTTTTTTTTGCAACCCAGTCTTTGTCTTCGAGACCCATTCCTTGACGAATCATCAAAACGGGGAAGGGTGTGGGAGTGGTAGATCGAGAAAGATAATTAGAGCAGTGTCAATTGCTTAGTCAACCTGTCACAACACATCACGACCCATTCACATGAAATCCTACAGTGACTTACCTTTACCAAAACCTATTAATTACAAACCTTCTAAAGAAAATTCCAGTTCATTTGATTAAAATACTACTCTGCATCAAGCTTGAGAAGGAGCCACAAGTCGAACAAGGTAGGAGCTACATCTTTAATGCCAGAGACCATGGATTGTTTTTGGCTGCCTGGAACAAATAAAACTGGTTTGATTATGATTACTTTATACATAACAAGCTACAGATGGTGTGTAAGAAGCTATGACAGCAGCTTTGAGCATGAATTCACTATGGAAATTGAGTGATAGAGTAATTAAGCACATCTTTGCCTTGTTTTAAAAGGAGAATAATCAAGGCTAAATTAACTAAAGGGTTCAATTTGAAGGAG
Source organism: Polypterus senegalus (assembly GCF_016835505.1). Taxonomy (NCBI): domain Eukaryota; kingdom Metazoa; phylum Chordata; class Cladistia; order Polypteriformes; family Polypteridae; genus Polypterus; species Polypterus senegalus. Next base: position 40,043,849 of record NC_053160.1, on the reverse strand, counting down.
GGGAGAGAGAACAGAATCCAGCATCTGCTTTTATGGACCACTTACTGAAAGCTGAAGGGAGCCAGGATGTATGCTACCAGGACCTGGAGATTTCCCTGGATTCAAGGAATTCACAGCTTTTTTAAAGTTCTGACAGTGGAATGGAATTTTATGGTAGCATCCTCTGTAAGAATTTGTTCCAGAAATGGAGGAGATGGGTTTTGCAGAAAATAATTCAACATTAAAATGGTTAATAATGTCCAGGTGGTTTTTGAGGTTTCCTGATTTGCTTTTAATGGGTGAGGCATGAAGGCTTCACATTTACATAAACTTGAATTTAACAATTTACTAGGCTTAGTTTCAAGCATCATAATAGTCCCTTGTGTATTGAATTTCAAATTCTGTTTTTTGTAGAAGTATGTAATATCATGCATTTGCAATACAAGGGCAGGCGTCTTCCAGAGATATGTCTCAAGTTTGTGAACTTTCTGTCAGGTCTCACATGCCAGGTTGCTAGAATAACTGATTGTGAAGTTTTAAATAAAACTCCTCATATCCAAACATGCAGACTGAGGTTCCTCAAAAGTGAACCAAAGTTACTGTTAATAGACTAATAGTTACTAGTTGCCAAAAATCATTATACCAGAGAAACAAATTAAAATCTCCAGCCTACACCACAAGAAGAAAGCAATGGAAAAAGAAATTTCGACCGTAGTGTTTCAAGAGATGCTCCCAGCCCAGTCATATTATTAACATTGTAATATGACTCTGTTTAATTATCTTATAATCTGAGAAATATTCTCTTTTTTCATGGCTTCCTAAAATTTATCTCTATATATAATCTTCATTTGCATCTTGATCTTTGTCTGCGAATGAATTAGAAGAAGCAGCACTAGATGGCAGTAGAGAGACAACTAAAACATAGGCATTGCATTAAGAATCTCCTCCAGGCTTATACTACTGAAGACTGTAGTACTCCAGTCACACTTCAAAACACAGACATTCAAACTAAACAAATTGTTGTCCTTTAAATTAACTAAAGAGATCTTCATTTAGAACTTTATCTTTGTTTGTCCTCGAATTCCACGCATGCGTAGACAACCTTCCAGTTTAGTACATTATTGTTACTCACGAATGTCAACAATGTGCCGGAATAACAAAAGGGGTGGTGGACAGTGTTACGCTGGTTAGCTCCTGAGGCCTGGTTAGAGAATGAGATTGCCGAAGATCAAAGGTATGTGCCTACGTAACATATGAATGAAAGAAAAACAGTGGGTAAAATGAATGACAACGTAACAGCACGTTCCAGAAATTATTATTGTTACGCTAGTAGCCGGCGAGTGCTGTGCGCCTCACAGTTGTACTGTGGCTTGCTCACATGTCAGTGAAGTGATCCCTATTTATGCTTTAAAGAGCCTGGATACCTATGTGTCCCCCTTTTATAACCATTGCTCCGTGTATATTGCCTTACTCTTTGGATTGCCACAAAGCAACCTGCGAGACTGGAGAAAGGTTGAGAAGAGATTGTGAGAGGAAACGACAGCGTCGTGAAAGCGAGATGAACTGCGAAAGGACAGAAGCAGAAATGCTCCTACACCACCACATAATTACGATTCGGACAGTGAATCCGAGTAGGATGTTCCTATCGAATCAATATCCAAGGATTTTCTTTTGTAATTTTGTTTCCCTTATAAAAAATCATAATGCTGTGCGAAGGGCCCAGTTCACGACTGACAGCCGCGTTTAAACAGGGAGCCCTTCACAGACAACTTTAACACGCGTAACGTAGTTGGGCGCACATGGCTAGTTTTGTATACTTATCATAATGTGCTATAAAAAAGAAAACATTTCACAAAAATGTTAAGTTGCCTGTAACGTAATTAAACATTGTCCGGCCTATATAACCAGTTCAGGGGCAATTGTATCATTAATCGGCTGGAATTGAATCTAGACATGGTATCAGTACATTACTGGACCCACTTATGTACTCATCCACCTTCACACTCAGAAATGACCAGTTGTGAATCACTGAAGGAGGAGGAGGAGGAGGAGGAGGTTGGAATCACTGGTATAAAGTAAAAATGTCACTGCGGGAATGGTCAATTTGTAACTACTTTTTAATGGTGCTTGTATTTATATAGTATATTTATAATAATTATATTAATGCAGTAGTTTAGGAATATGCATTATGCCATGCAAAAGAATAACTTTCGAGTTAAAAAGTATGAATTACACCATTTTGTTTTTTTAAAAAGATCTTTGGGCTTTTTGTCACTCCAGGGTAAAAATTTTTTGAACATGATGTGCTGCTCCTTGGCAGTGCATTGCATATGCCAGACAGTAAAGATGAAGATACCCTGTGCATGAGATGCCTGTAAACCTTCATTTAGTGCAGTTTTGATTGTAGGAGTGTCTTGCACAGATGGCTCAGATCTCTGAATTGCCTTTCTTACTGATAATATTACCAAACAGGACACTTTCTAAAGTACACTGATAAAAAGTTGGCTTACTTTCCCCCAATTCCCTCAGGTTCTTCAGCGGTGTGGGTATCTATTAGGACACCTCCTAATTTCTCTACCTATTTTCATTTGATGTTTATAAGCACAATCACAGGTGTCATCAGTAAACTTGCTAATATGGATGAAGAATGAGTACAATCTGAGACAGAGACAGCTGTCTACTGACACTGAAAGTAATGGCTTATGAATTTAATTTTGCTGGCTGTCCACCACCAGTGGTATGTTGAGGGACTTAACTGTAAACCTGAGTAATTTGTTTTTATATTTCTTGGTGGCCTTTTTGTTGAGTGCTCCATCCCAATAGATGACAAAAACATTTTTTAACTTTACCTTCCATGTATTGTTACTGGTCAAATTTTGCCATCCGTAGTATGTAGTTGTTTTAGCACTGGTAAAAGGAGCAAACCACCTGGAGCTGTCGGGAGTACTCTATTAGTGGGGTGCTCAAGAACCTCCCATTTGAACTTTGACAGTTCTTCTTGTGTTTGGTTTGCTATGTTAGTGTCCAGTAATTATCACCTTTTTTCAGAGCTACAGTAATAAAAAATAGTCGAGACATATATTAATACACTTTTTTGTGGTTGTTGTTTGCATATTTCCCCATAAGACTTTTTTTTTCCTTTTTTCATTTTTCGTCAAGTGCTAGATTTCCTGTAATCATTCAAAAGGCATTTGAATATTATTTCAATGTAAAGAAAAATGAAACAGTTACTAGCTTGAAGTAACTTAAGTGTTTGTGAAAAGAAAGTTTTGTTTATAGCTATTGTCCAAACTATATAGGATGCCAGTTTCAAAGAAAAAAAATGATTATTACTGCTTCTGTTGACTGGTAGTGTTCATTAATTTATACTAATGTGTTCAACACAGTATATGCCTGAACTGTCAAATATATCTCAAATAGAAGACTGATGCTTTCTTTATGATTGCTTTATTTGTTTGTTTGTGTTACCTGTCTGGTGGCACAGCTGCCCACTGATCTTTAGTAACCTACTAGTCTGATTAGCTAATTGTAGCAGATTAAGAGCCAGTCTTGCTTCTGCACTGGAGGTCAGCCTGTGTCTGGAAAGCATATGATGAAACACAATGCTTGTTGCTGGGTACTGGGGAGTTCTCCACTCAGACACTTAATTGGCATACAGCAGACTGCAGAAAGATTAACCTTTTCTGTCTGAAGTTCAGGACTCTGACAGTGGCAATTCTGTTGAGATGGAAGATGTTCATTGTTACTTAGTGGAAATCTCCGAATGCCTGTAAATTGGTTTGAAAGTGAACAGGCTTACATAAGGTCTGCAATGGAGTGTGGATTAAAAAGAAAGGCAGGGGGGTTCAGGGTAGGAGGTGTTTGGGGGGTCAAATCTCTCTGTTCTTGTATAGTTAGAAAATTCTTCGGAGTTAATATGCAAACAAAATCATTTAGTTTTTTTTTTTTTCTTTAATTAAAACAAAGTAATGCTTGTTAATAAACTCAGAAAGATAACAAGCCAATGAATAAATCAAGGCTATTATGTATTTCACAGGCATTTCTTGGCATGGATCAGTTTTTTCATTAGGTGACCTTTTAAACTGCCAAGTGCTGAAGTTGTTCTTAGATTTGGGTGTTGAAAAAAACTGAGGCTATGTACACTCAATTGTTAAAAGAAAAATGTATTCCTTGTGGTGTCTTTGTAGTATTTATTGTTACAGATGAAATTACCATAATGTTTATTTCAAAATCTGATCAATAGCAGAAGTGCAATAAGCAACTAAAGTACACATTGTGGTTATAACAAAATATAAACAAAAAAAGCATAATCGTACTGCATATTGACTTGCCACTATTAAAATGCCAATTTTATAAATGTTTTACCAGAACCTTATTTTGAGATCTGTGCCACAGCAATTTGCATAGTAGTCCTGAAATGAAATCACTCAGTGTCCCATTCATATTCAATTATACGATAAAGAAAAAAGGTTTGCAAGTCTCTTTACTATGGTTTGAATATGATTGCTTTATTTATTTTGCAGATTGTAGTACAGAGAAAGCAGCATTAAGTTAATTAGATTTGTTATGAAAATAATAAAAAATCTGTTTAGTTCCGTAAATAATTTAACAACAGCAGTTTGACATATTATGGAGTATAATAAACTGAGCATTAATAATGAATTTAACCCAATAGTTTTAATCACAAACTACTTTTTTTTAAGTATTTCATTTGTGTGGTCTCACAACTTTTTTTTTTTTTACTGTAAATTATGCTGTATAATAACTGGAAAATATTTTCAGTTTGTGTGTCATTTTCTGTATTGCTGTTAGAGTGCTAACTTTTTTTGACAAAGTGTCAAACAAAAATATCACTTAAATTCATATTCGCAGTGGGCCAGTGCTCATCCCAACAGCAACAAGAACTAATGTATGTATATGTGGAGGAAAGATTCTTGGAAGCCCTCTGCACCCAAAACAACACAATGTGAACTACAGAGAGGGATGATCACAGGAAGGAAAGAAAATTACAAAAAAGAAGACAACTGAAAAAACCCTACTGCCACTATGGGCCTGTCTAAGATGACATGGCCCCAGCCACTTGTCGAATACATTATCATGCCAAAGCACTTCCCATTGCATCATCCTGTTGAATATTTAAGCCAAAACATTTCTTTCATAATATTTCACCACTGACTTGATATTTCTTGAAACTCTGGCAATGTGACTGCTTTATACCTAATCACATAGTTACTTAACCAGGCCCCAAAATCATTTCAGAAGTTAGAGCTGCCTTAAATTATCTTCACAGACTACGGGCCACAATTCCCTATTGTAGCCCATGATGTCCCTGCATCTCTAACCATTTTGTGGCTCTTAAAGTGCTGGGTCTTCCAAGTACCTCCCCGGCTGCCTGTTGCATTAAAGGGTAACCATGACCCCATATTCAATTTTGGGACAGTGTGCTTTTTACCAGTCAGGAGCTGTTGTGACCTCTGCTGTGCCCACTCTGTCCATTCTCTTTACAGTGTTGTTAGGCATTGTTTCCAGTAACTGATTTGCTTGCCTTCTGGCATCCTATGGTAGCCTTGTAGGCATTCATTTATTATACGAGGTGTGGCAGAAAAGTAATGAGACTGATTTTTTATTTACCAAAGTTTTTATTTTTTTCAAACATCAATGTTATCCCCTTCAAAGTAGTTCCCTACACACCGATGGAGACGTTGTTCCCACTGTTGGTAGCAGCGCTGGAAGTCTTCAACCGGTATGGTCTTCAGCATGTCAGTTACACTCTTTTGGATGTTTTCTAAAGTCCCGAAATGACGTCCTTTGAGGACATTTTTCAGTTTAGGAAAAAGTCACACGGACTGAGGTCAGGTGAATAAGGGAGCTGGGGAACCACAGGAATGCCTTTTGAGGTCAAAAATTCTGTTATGGAGAGGGCAGTTTTTCGGCACCATTTTGGCACAGACCTTTCGCATGTGCAAATGTTCAGTCAAAATTTGATGAACGGTAAATCTGTTCAAATTTAATTGTTCACTCAACATTCTTAATGTTTAACAACGGTCTGTTCTCACAAGAGTGTTCACACGTTTGATGTTTTCATTGGTTTTCGAAGTTGAAGTCCTCCCTGAACGGTGTTCATCTTCAACGTGTTTTCTGCCTTCCAAAAATGATTTGTGCCAGCGAAAAACTTGAGCTCGGGATAAAGAATGTTCCCCACAGGCCTGTTTTAACTTTTCAAACGTCACACTTGCCGTTTAATGGCACAACGTTGCTCCAAATGCCGCTGTTCCACTTTGCGAGACGCACAACCAAAAACACAACTTCGCTAATAGCAGTCACAAAAATCACGTAGTTGACGGAAGGAGTTGAAACTCGCACTGAGCTATGGGAGGGTACTGATACACGTGCTCTATCAAGGACAACAGCGCAGCGTTGCCAAATCACTTGCAGTGTTGCCAGTCTCATTACTTTTCTGCCACACCTCGTATGCTTTTCAACCGTCTATTTTTTCTACAGGTATGTCTGACTGTTGTCCTTCACAAACACAACGCATGTATATAGATGACATCACTCCCTCGCAGCTTCTGCATTCTTGCACTAGTATAGCTGCCATCATTCTCTCTCCCAGGAAGCTTTTGCCATCCATGCTATAAAGGACAAGTTTCTGAACATAATATATTATGGTTGTATCAAATAGCATGTATAAAATCCTTGATTTTTAAATTATTATTACCAATTTGATTATTACTCCAATTGTGACATGTAATCCCCAGAATGTTAGTAGATGTGCTACACTTTCTCTTGATAATGATAATCTCTCTGGATAACTCAGGCTTGAGCAATTTAAATTGTAATATCTAATTGCATTGTCTCCTGTTTTATGTGTAAATTGTGGTTCTCATTAGGTCCTACAGCTATAAGACTTGAAAAGAAATGCTGCTTTTCTAACTAAGTGCGTGTGAGCATTATTTGGAAAGCAATATTGCATTTGAAAATTGATAGAAGATACACATTTTTATGGAGCTAGTTTAAGCACCATTTTGAAGCAAAATAGTACATGACAGTTTCCAAATCCATGGCTTCCACATTTCTAAGGAAGAAAGAAAAAATTATCTCAAAGAATGTAGTTTGCTGGCGCTGTATGGTCACTTTAATCAGCATATTTCCTGTCAACGTTATAAAAAGGGACATGGGGGTTTTGAGCATGCAGTCAGTTATTCTCAAGAGTTGGTAATGCCCACTGGTGCAAACCTCTGGCCTAATAATAATAATATACAATACCAATTAACACAGAAATCATCAGATATAATTCTCTCATAAATTATTCACAGTATGATACAATGTGATGATATCCAATATAATATGGCGGGGCACAACACAATAAAATACAATGAAATGTAATAGAATTTCTTAACTGATCTGTTCACTTAGTATTCAAGCACCAGTTTTAATTGTAGTAACAGAACACCCACCCACCCATCCATCCATCCATCCATTATCCAACCCTCTATATCCTAACTACAGGGTCATGGGGTCTGCTGGTCTGCTGGAGCCAATCCCAGCCAACACAGGGCACAAGGAAGGAAACAAACCCTGGGTAGGGCGCCAGCCCACCACAGGTAACAGAACATCATTTCAGACAATTAAAGGACTTCTCTTGATTCAATGTCAATTAAATTAACAAAAGAAAAAAAATTGCAGGGTTACTGTTCAAAAAATAATCAAAAGCACTACACAGTATAATTCAGCTTGAAAAGTATATAATCAAAATATTTATCCTTGTGAACTTTTGCATTCACATAGATATGGAACGCAAACAACCTGTAGATAGGTATAGTCAGCTATGGCTGTTTCTGTAGTACTGCTGTAGTGGTTATGCTCCTATGAAAAATGGAAACTACTGTTTGTGCTTGACCTAACGGTCTAACCAAACTGGCACGTTTAAGCTGATTCTGTGTTGATACATTTACGGTGTGCTCAAAGTATCTTAAATGTGGAGACGTCTGTGCATCTGCTGTAGCTAGCAACATGTTAGTACTGACACGTGCACATCTATTATTTATACTCCATGTTGGTTATACTGCCTGATAGTATTGACAAAAATGAAAACAGTAAAGTACAACTGTCAAAAATCATACAGCATGAACAATTATGAATGTTTTAGCATTTTTAGATTATTTTCAACTGTAAATATTTTCTTTTAATTCAAAACAATTGAATATTTAAAAATACTGAGTAACAACATTTCTGTTTTTTCCTTTTCCATACTCTTTTCTTCAGCTTTTGTATAAATGTACAATATAATAATGAAAGTTACATTCAGAAATGTATCTCTTGAATATATGCTTTTAATAAACATACTGGCTTATTTCTAAAGGAGTGGTGAATTGGAGTGCTCGCTTCAAACATTGTGCATGTATTCTTATTTGGAGCAGAGTAGGACATTGAGAAGAGCTGGTTTTAGGTTTAAGAGACCACTCACATAGTATATAATACTTTAATTGACAGCATATTCAGTATTACTTTGCTTGTAAATGTTATTGCTCAAGGATGCCTTATCAAAAATGCAAAAAATTGTAAAAAGAAAATTAAAAAAAAAAGCTAAAAAAGATGCAATATCTAAATTACTAAATGGCAAAGAGAACAGACCAACTATGAGTACTTACTGGAACTGTTTTACTAGTTTTCTTACAACTTTTTCAGATCAGCCTTTTCTGGAAGGCTTTTTCATTTTTTTTTCTTCACAACTGTCAATGAACGTTTGTCACAAAATTATACTTTCTTTGAAATCATCAATATTCTTTTTTTTTAAATTGTTCGAAAAATATACAAGAAGTTTTATGACAATCAAACCGAAGTTTCATTGAAACAAAATGAAGAGGTTTGTAAAGACTGTTCAGTCAGTGATATAATCAATCCAATATATCCTGACACAAGATTTGTAGTCATAAACCACACTGAAACCTTCACACCAGAATTGAGAGCTAATTGGTAATAAAAAATTCACACTATTTTGTTTTTAATTATTCATCCATCCATTCATTATCCAACCCACTATATCCTAACTACAGGGTCACGGGGGCCCTGCTGGAGCCAATTCCAGCCAACACAGGGTGCAAGGCAGGAACAAATCCTGTGCAGGGCGCCAGCCCACCACAGGGCACACACACACACACACACTCTAGGGAAAATTTAGGATCGCCATTGCACCTAACTTGCATGTCTTTGGACTGTGGGAAGAAACCCACGCAGACATGGGGAGAACATGCAAACTCCACTCAGGGAGGACCTGGGAAGCAAACCCAGGTCTCCTTACTGTGAGGCAGCAGTGCTACCCACTGTGCCACTGTGCTGCTTTTTAATTATTTAGCATAATAAATGAAAAAGTGCACAGTTTTTTAAAAAGCATAGCAAGTAGGTGTAATTGTTGAAAGCAAAGAGTTAATGCAGAGAACAACATTACAATTCAAGGCAAAATAGTTGGCAAGATTTAAGCAACTGGTAAACTGTAGCTACATGAACAAGTAAACTGTCTGAGACGTGCAGACATTGCTTTAAGGCAGAAGGAATTACACTGTCATGCAGAGGATATGGAACTGCTGTGATTTCCTTTTGTCACATATTTGAAGTCAGTCCAGGTGGAAATTTGTACATTAGGTAAGAGAAAGATAGAAAAGAACAGTTACCTGCATTCTTAAATAAAAAAGGCAATTGTGAACTGTCTGGGCACATGTATTTTAATGCCGGGGGGGTGTAACTGTCTGCTGAAAATAAATGAAGAAAATGTAATGTTTGAAAACAAGTTTACGGAGACAAAAATGTCACCGCAGGCAACCTCTTATAATGTTCAGTATCTGTCTGTAAAGTTAGGTTAATGTACATTAATGTCATTGCCAAAAAAAACACCTTATAGTGCTTTGAGATTCACATGTGATTATATTGTGCTTCTTGTCATATTTTCAAAATTTGAGAAATCAAACCAATAATAATATTGAGAAAGGTAATTTCACTCCACTCTTAAATAAAACAGGAAAATGCTTAATTAGGCACAAACCCTTACTTGCCTCCCTGCCTCACTATGAAAATGAAACCGAGACCCTCCTACCCTGACAGGAAATTGTAATCCATTAATTTTATAGTGCTATGGTAAAGTATTTGATACCCTTTCCTTTTATTTACATTTTATTAAATTTGTTTTCACAATGAATTTGGTTACAACTTTTTGTGAGCTCTAATTGTATTTACAGGAGAGTTGTGAAGAAAACATTTGAAGTGAAGGGAATTATGTATTCTATCTTTTGTTGTTAAAATGTTATTGCCAGTCTAGTAAATGCATCCCATTTTAAAAGCATCAGCAGTGTTAGTGCGTTACCTATTCTGGGTTGATTCCTGCTCTGAACCCAGTGCTGCAAGCATAGGGTGAAGCTCCCCATAACACTGAATTAGGGTAAAATACTGTTGGATGGATGTAAATATGATTGAATTGTTTGGTTAACAATTCATTCTTGATTTAGACTAACCAAGGTGAGGTCAGTTTGGGGAACATACACTGGCACAGTACGTTGCTGCGCACACCACACGACGAAACAGAGCGGGATACCAGTTGACAACCCACCAGGAAGACGCATGGTCCAGTCCTACCCTCCGGAAATGACTGTCTATGTGCCAGGTGTTATGTGGGTGTCCCCTTGGCCTGATCCAGCCACAAAGGTCCTCAACAATAAGGATCCTGCAAGCTGGATCACCCTACATGGCCACAGTGACTTGACTGACGCCCTTCCTACAATGTAGGTAATGTGCCTCATTCGGGACTCTGTGAGCAACCACTAGTTTGACACAAAGTCAAATCAGTGGTACCCAAGGATTCTCAGAAGAGACACAGTACCGAAAGAGTCCAGGCTTCATCTCAGATCATTGGATAGTGTCCATGTCTTGCAACCATATAGCAAAATGGGAACCACCAGGACTCTCAAGACTTGGACCTTCGTCCTTTTGCAAAGATATCGAGAGCGCCTCACAACCCTTTCCAGTGACCTCATGACCCCTCATGCTCTCGCATTCTGTCTGCTCACTTCATAGGAAGGGTCACTGTGAATGTTGCTGCCGAGGTAAGAAAACCTCTTAACTTGGTTGACACTCTCTCCACAAACAGATACACTACTAATGGTTGTTCCTATAAACTCATTAAAGGTCTGGTTCATGTTTTTGTCATTTACAAGTCATGTTACAGTTAGTTTATTAAGGTAATCAGTTTATGTAGAAGTGACTATGCCACCAAATCCTCTTAAAGGGCATAGCATGAGATTTTCATTGAACTCACACTGAGGCCTATAGCAGTGTCAAGAGAGTGTTAACCTTTCATTTCAGGTAGAGACAGCGTTCATGAGCCCACCAAAAATGTGATCCAAGGCAAGGTAGAAACCATCTTTCCCTATAAAGAACATGACTGTCAGTTTTGACAAAAAATGCACTTGATTGATTTGGCTTTTATTGAGCTAGGGAAAAGGTAACAAAGCAGTCTACTAACAGCTATAGGTGAAAGAATTGTGTTAGACTACTAGAATTAGTGATGATAACGCCATACAAAAATCACACGAAATGAAGAGCTATCAACATATTATCATACACTATGTAACACCCCCACACTAAGGTCCACCACCAAAGGTATTTCAGGTCCTAAGAGTGTACGGTAGGGAGCAAAAACTGGCAGGAAACAAGAGAGGTAGACAAAACGTGCTAATACAAAAGTATGTGAATTTATTGTGCAATAAATAATTAATATTTCAAGTGTTCTTATTTACTGAATAATTGTAATTATAAGTGCTATTAAAAAACTGACACGGTGTCCTTTAAAAACTTGCATAAAAAATTAAATAAAAAAAATGATCCACCACCAACATTCTACACACCCACAATCAAAGTGAAATAAAAAGAATCTTCCTGGAATGGTCGGTTGCAGAGGATGGGTTTTGTAGGAATGATTCCCTGGGGAAGAAGTCCTCCAGTATGGGTGATCAGTTATGGAGGATGGTGTCCCTCAACTGTTTTGTTTTGGACACAATATTGGGCATTGGAAACTGGAATGAGTGCCCACTGCTGGCTCTATCACTGATTGTACTGTATTCAGATTTTGCATGTCACCTGAATTTAAAGGCTATGGGCTAAATTTAAACAGTAATTTGTAAGTTATCTCTGTAGTTTTAGAAGCCACTAAGAAGATGATCAGACTCCAAGTAAAAGGAAGTAGAAGTTAAAAACAAGCCTCATGTACAGAAGAAAAAATTCTTCCAGCTCTTACAGAAACTGCTTCCCACATATCCTCTCATTTTGAATACAACGTAGTATTGTTTTAAGTTAATCAGTAAGTTAAGCATTGCTCTCCTCTTTCTATTGTTTTGATCAATAAATAACTTAACAATAAATGTATATTTCAACACACATTTTGATTGTAATTTGTATTTGAATGTACCTTGTTTTCACCTCTATGAACCTTTCATATGTGAGTTGATTAGGTAGTCTTCATAAAGCATTTTTGTAATTGTTCTAAATTGTTCCTCTTCATAGTTTGGTTCATCTATTCTATATACACTTATATAAAGCAAAAACATTTGTTCCCTGAAGTTAGTTTTTCTTATTGAGGCTACAATTCCAGATTTAACATGTCAGCTTTCAATGTACGCTAATATAAGTCTTTTCTTTACTGTCCTGTAATGCAATTTTAAAAGCAATAGAAATTCTGAAAAATACAGGTTTATATATAGTATAGCTGTACAAGTGTATAAATTTTGCTGTACTTAATTTAAAATGAACTTAAAACGATACTGTGAAAGTAATGTAATTAATTAATGTTTCAAATATACCTAGCAACAGCACAATTCACTTTGCCTAATAGTTATTAATGCATCTTGCCATTAAATCACCACAAACATATTGTCTGAAACAGCAGCGTTTACGCTTAGCCTGAAAGCAAAATGATAAATGTGAACTATGCAAAAGAAAGATATACTGTATTCTTTCAAGTACTGTTTATTAAGCAATTAAACATTGCTTGCATAAATATCAGTACTGTATAAATATGAATGAAAGATGGGTGGCTGGAGATTAACACCTAATGGCATCAACTGAATTTGGCAGATTTCCTAATAACACTGCTAATTCCACAAATGCTTTATCAGTGAGTCTTCTGCATTAATGAGTAACATCTGTTTAAAAAAATAGTAAATTAGGCAACTGCATTTTCCCTTGTGTCTTAAATCAATGTATATGTTTTCAAATGTTTCCCTTGTTGTGAATCATTCTCCTATTCAGGGTGTAGTTCTGTTTTCTGGAAGCAAATCCTGACAAACGTTTCAGAAGCAACACAAACAGAAAAACTCTATTTATAATACCTCTTTAAAATCAGACATAAATCATTCAGCTTGTTATAGAATTCTCTCTAAAGCCATGCTCTTGTTTTGCAGACCTGCAACCCGGAATAAGTATCACTATTTCCACCTATATGATATATATCTATATGTGAGATATTTCCCTAGTATTTTGTAACTTTTGTGTATAGCATTCTACTTGCTGCTTGACCAGTGCTGTTTCTCAGTTCTCCCTGGCAATTATTTTTATGTTTATTCTGTTCACTGCATTTGTTTCGATATCATGGTAAGATAATTGCACAATGTGTGTAGTGTCATAATTCTACATTTCATTGACATTTATCTTGCTGCTTTACAGCTCCAGTAGACTGGTTTCGAATTACGACCAGGTCACTGTTTCCCCTTATATTTATGGGTTATAATTTTCTTTCATACTTAAGTACCTTTCATATCATAAAGACATGCAAAAGATGTTGGCATTTGCTTGACTTCCAGCTATAAATAGATACACTGTGAGTGTGTGTATGCGTTCGTACTGTATGTCTCATGGTAAGCTGATGCCCAACCCAAGTTCTTACTATGTTGGCTGCCTGTCTAAGAAGGTTCCTATTTTGTCCTTAGGATAAACTCCAACACTCTGCTAAAATGAACTGCTTTAAGCAGTAAAAGAGTGAATGTATTTTGTGTTGCTTTGCACAGTATTTGTCATGTGCATTGTAATGGTGCAGTCTATATAAAGCAGTTAGTTTGAATGCACACTTAGACAACCTGTTCATTTCTGAAATCTGCATAAAATTACATTTATTATTATCAGTTCATTTATGAAAAAAAAAAAATAAAAACGTAAGGAAAACAGTATACCCCAGTGATCTCATAAATATGTAATCCAACTAAGCAATCAGAAAGAGAATAAAGCACATCCAACAAAACTGACAGCTTAAAACAATTTCATTTTGGAAGTAATCATCCTAATTACTTCTGCCAGTAATCTGATCTACACTGAAAGTATTGGTTTACTGACACTGACATTGCTGATCTTTTTGTTGACTTACTGTAAAGGTGAAAAGCTTATTCTTAAGTAAGGTTTTGTAGCAACATTAGATTAATTTGATACTTAAAGGTTTAAATTTCTGTTGAGTACAAAAGTGAATTATTTTAATTTATTATGGTATTCAGCTCAGAGCTTTTCCAGTCTTGTTTTTGATTTACACTACTCTGTGTACACTATATTTATTAAGCGATTTGGCTTTCCAGACCCATTACTTGAAATCAACAATTTTCTACTTTTAGTAGTCAATGGTACACAGCAATAATGAGTTTTTCAAGTCTCTGCTTTTACATGTTTTTTTTTTTTTCATCCTGTTTGCAAAATATATACGGGAAGATTTGCTCTCAAACTGTCTACCATACAGAGCAAATGGTGTCATCTCTGTCTGTTGTGAACCTGGCCTGGACACAGACAGGCGGACATGTTGTAAATCACAACCACACATTTATTTACAAATATATTTACAAATAATATGGTCACTAAGACCCACAGTCCATAAGTGCACAAACCCCAACACAGTCCTGGCCACTCAAATGCCTTTCTTCGGGCCGCCTCCACTCTCTTCTGCCTTGTCCTTCTTCCACCCGACTCTAGCCTCGAATGAATGGAGACGGCCCCTTTTATACAGTCCCCGGATGGAGCCCCAGGTGTTCCCGGCATTCCTCCTCTGGCCACGCCCCAGCATGGCGGAAGTGCCGGCTGTCCTCCTGGCTGCTCTCCGGGCGCAGTCCTAAATCTTCCCCCCAGCACTTCCTGGTGTGGCGGAAGTGCTGGGGTAACAGGTCCCCAAGGCATTGGGGCGCCTCCTGGTGGTGACCACGGGCCCCTACAGGGTGGAGCTTCCATGCCCTGTACCCGTGGCCCCCAGAGCCACCAGGAAGGCGACCCCCACGTGATCCAGGGTGGGCACAGACCCACATCCGGTCCCTCGTGACGTCCCGGCCGGATCATGGCCCCTGGCATCCCTGACACTGTATATTTTCACATGAACTTGATAAGTCTGTGAGTGGAACATGAATAAAGAATGAGAGAAGACAACACTGGAAGTGCTTATATGTGTATTTGCCAGTGGAGGCCCATGTTTACTGATGCATCTCCCTACTGTACTTTAAATGTTACATATTATGTAAATTAGGCATTTGTGTTCTTTTTCAGAAGTGATCGTATACTGTGTTCGCTAACTTGTATATTCAGCTAATCAGGAAGATATTTCAAATCTCTGTCAAAATGTGGTGTATTTGGTAAACATAATATTTATCTTGTGAAAAACGTTCCGTCTATCCATTTACTGAACCTGCATAATCCAGTGTAAAGGGTACAGAGAGCTGGTGTTCCTCCAGACTTGTTCCTAAATGGGGTTCGCAGGACACACATATATATACAATACAGGTCTATTTTAATGTCTTCAGATAACAACTACTAAAAGGACCAGGCATATCACTGTATGTACACAGTACAAGAAAATTCTTATTTTCCTGTCTCCAACAGACTAGTGTTACATTAATAGTATACCAAAACAAACAAAGAATAAGGTACAAACAGTTAATGCTACTTCAGATGAGATATACAAGAAACAAGAATTAAGATGAATTTATAAGTATAAAATTGTAGTTGAAATTAAACATTACTTAAGAGATTATGTAGACAAACATAAACTATTTAACAGATTAAAAAGAGAGAAGTACATGACAACATTTTAAGAGCAAACAAAAAAGAAACAATGTGCATTTTTCCACTAAAGCAGATACAGTATGTCAGGCATGTTAAAAGCAAAACACTCTTCTTAAATGAGTAAACAGGTTTTCTGAAGTTCTGAAACATTGAAAAGGAGTATTCATACATGTAGTTAAGAATTTAAGCACAAGATAAATACATTCAACTTACTAGCTAGGTTACTGTTCCAGTGTTGGCTTCATGCTCTTATGTTTACTTTAATATGCTTATTGCTATAACATTTCTTCTATTGTCTGATTGACAGTTTTCACATAACATTATAAAAAATATAGATAGTTGAGGAGCTCCTTATTAAAGTCACAGAGTTGTGTCTATCTTTTGGTATTATCCATTAAAAAAAGTGAACTGAGCATTTAGCATGCCCAATACAAAGTTTTAAATGAACATCACATAGTGAACCCTGTTATGCTTTCATCATTATTGGACAGATATATTTTTTACATCATATTTTGGTGTTATTGATACGTTTGTTTGGGAAAACTTTTTTTTAAATACATTTTTATAGAGAACTGAAATACTCCAAAAGATACCTGATAATGGCACCCATGTAAGCAAATTACTTTTTATTAAATGAAAAGTCTAGGCTGCAAAAAAAAAAAATGAAAAGCACATTTTGAATGTTGTAACTGTCTGAAGCATACATTACCAAAACACACTTCCAGTACTGTGCTTAGGTGCTGACAAGAAGACTTGTCTATCTAATACTCGTTTTTGTGGTATAGCTTTGGCAGACTATTTAATTAGACTTTGCAGTTCAGCACATGTTATTTTCTTGCATGCTGGCTCGATTCCAAGCTCTGCTAAGCTCTATTGTTTCTGTGAGTGGTCTCAGGAGTATTTTTATTATGAGAGCAGATATGCGTTGGTTTTGATCTTAAGACTGTCTGGTCAACATTAAATTCATACAGGACCCTGTCATGTGATCATTTTACCTTTCCTTTTTTGGTCAGTGCCACCTTCTGATTTATATGCCCTAGCAACGTTAATGCTTGTTCTAAATGAGTTTTTGCCCCAAAATGATTGTGAAGGTTGATTTATTCTGTGACTATTTATTTCCTTTGCTATTTCCTAATGCAGTTTGCGCTGCTAACTGTGAAGTATTCACTTTTAATTCCCTTACCCCATTTTCAAACATTAGTAAGATATTTTGAAACACTTAAGGTATAAACACTCAAATATGTTAACTAATTCTAATACAGCAGCTTAATGTTACAGAACAGCTTTTGAAAACTGTATTTCAAATTGTGAGATGACACTTTTTACAAGACTTGTGGATATATGAAAACCAACAGCACAGATGGTGCATTGATTATAACCCACAGTCTGACAATGGTTAAACTTGCCAGATTGACTGTCTATGCAGTTGATTTCTACTGTATGTGTAAATCATTCCTTTTCAAAACTAAAGCATTTAGGTTACTGTGTTCTACATTAGCATATATGCTTTATATTGGTTTTGTTAGGGAGTACAGCACACCTTTTTATTTTTAACATCCATTTTGTGCTATTTATTTTAACATCAGGGTGATATTGGGCATTTCAGTGCTGCATGTTTCTGTAGATCTACTTAATAATAAAAGACTTTCTGAGTATGAAATACATTCAGCTTAGTCCCCCTTTAATAAATAATAACGGCAATGTTGGCACTATAGTTTATTATTATGAAAAATAAAGTAATTTTAAATACCAATTTATATAGTATAATGAAATATTAAAATAAACACCATGTTTGCTGCCCAGAAAAAACAAAAATGTGTACAATTGTAAACTAAGGATATTATTGATATTTACTAAGTGTATTAACATGCTGAACGTTGCATAAATATGCTTAGAGTCATCTGGGAAAAAAAGTAAGCAATTTGACATATTTGTAGGATTCTGTGCTATATTTTGGCCTTATAAAATTATAATACCTGTCTTTAGTTCTGCTTTGCCTGTATTGTTAAATCCTTCAATGCAAAGCACAGTCAGATGCCAAAATTTGCCTCACCGCTGGCAGACAATCCAAACCTCAATAGGTAGGCTTCTAGGCCTGCCAGGCCCAAAATGAAGAAAAAGCTCTTAAATAATGTGAGCCTCAAAATGTTCTCAGAAACAGAGAAAAGGAAAACATTGAAACCTCTAATCCAATACAAAACAAGGCAAGGTCCTTGATGTTTAAAGATTTATTAAGGAGATTTGACCAGATTACACAAAACAGAAGGCAAAGTAAAACCTATGGCAAACAAACCCAAGACTTACAATCCTAACACAATACCTTTTAATGAAGCAGGGATCAAGATCAAACAATCCAATCAAAAATCTTAAATCAAAACATTAGAAAAAAAATCTCAAATGCAATGGCGAAGCTTTTGAGTGTTACCCAGCTTTAGTTAAAGTCAGTGCCCCCGCTGCCTGTTTAGGTGGCCCTGCCTCCTAAAGTTCCATTTGCGGACAACAGGGCATATACATACAGTAGAAGTATACATCATATTAAGAAAAAAAAACAAATATTACATAAAGAAAAAACATAAGCAGAAGAGAAAATAATAATAATATGAAAAATTGTACAGGTCTGCAAAATTAAACTAATAAAAAATAGTGTGAATTGTGAATAGTTGTTTTTATTTGCCTTCAAGACCTGTATGAAAAATCCACTTAGAATTTTTCCTTCATATCACATTTAAGTACAAAGTTGAAAAGGAATTTGTACAGTTGATTAATGTATACAATATTGTCCTGAAACAATTTAATATGAAAATATTTAGTTAATATTATACAGTTAAACATGTATGTGTAGGAAACATCAATACATATTCATTTAACTTATATGGAACATTCTCTAGTTTTTAACACTTAGATTTTTCTGATCCAAAACTTTGTTTGGTGGCGAGTTGTTTGTACAGATTTTTTTTTTTTTTTTGCGCCTTTTAATCATTCAGCAGTAGTGTGGCATCAAACTGACATCTTAAAGTCCTCGGTACTTTCTTTCCAAGACTTTGATACCCTGATTGAATCTTTCACCCTGCTCTTCTGTCACTGCTCCAAAATTTTCATGGGAAAATTCCAAATAGAAATCCAAAAGTGAACTTTGGGACTCATTGCAACTTAATTCCTTAAACTTAATACATTTGTTCACTACTAAGTTGTCATTTGAATCTGTATTGTTACCTAAAAACGTAGAAATGACTTATTTGAATGATACCCAAGCTTCTAATTCTAGATTTCTTATTGCACAAGTAAATTCTGTATCAGTAATTAGTTTTCTGGTATCAGATCCGGCAAAATGTCCCCTTTTAAATTAGCCCCAGACAAACCCATGAATGTTTAGCAAAAATACATTAAACGGGCTCCATCTTTTGATAGGACTTATTAAATCAAAACTGAAGCATTGGTAGCAGCACTCTATTTGGATCCACTAAGCTAGGTCCAGTGATTTTTTTGGCACCAAGCTTTTACCTTTATCATAGCTGGCCATTCCTTCTGAACCCAATATAATAAGAATATTTTATTTATATAGCACCTTACCCATGTTCCAATCTATTATTGGCTTAGCTATGCACTCACAAAGAAAACATGGGAATTTTATATGCCCTGAGATTAAGATTCACAGAAGTTTCAGGTCCCAACATATGAACCAGCAGTTCTCATTGTAGTTTTCTTTTGCTTTAAACATAGATGTGGAAATAAATATTATAAAATATTAACTTTGAAAAAATGATATCAAAAGGTGTGGGCGGCACGATGGCGCAGTGGGTAGCGCAGCTGCCTCGCAGTTAGAAGACCTGGGTCCTCCCTGCGTGGAGTTTGCATGTTCTCCCCGTGTCTGCGTGGGTTTCCTCCCACAATCTATGCATATAAACTTTGAGAAAAGTGCCTCCTGCATTATTCAACCTAGTTATGTACATTTGCCCACACTGCATTCCCTTAAAGAATGAAATAGCTTTTGACAGTTGTGAAACAGATTGAGCATTCATTATCCAGTAGTTTTTTCATTAACACGTGAAGGTAAAACACTCTTCTAAAGAGTCAAATTAAGTAAAGTTTTATTCTTTTTTGAGCAAGTGTTAATTGCCATTTGCAATATTGTATAGAGTTTTTTGTTTCTAGGTAGCCAGTTTCTGTTCATACAGTTAGTTACGAGTCAGTGTTTTCTGATTGTTTGCAATTAACATTTTCTGCATGCTTCTGTCAACTGCTGATGCTTCTCTGCATTAAAGATTTTAAATGTTATAACTGTATAATTAGTCTCTCAACATAAGGACCAAGGCCATCCAATTAACATTCTTTGTTACTTCAAAGCTTTTAATAATTCCTATGATTTTTCTATATAATATACACTACATATATATATATATATATATATATATATATATATATATATATATATATATATATATATATATGCTGAGTACATATAGTTCAGTACAATATTCCAAGTATCTTCTTTTATAATCAGACTTTTTGTGTTTTGAAGAGGCTGCTATTTGCAGACTACTGGTTAAAGTATCATGTTTTCCATTTAATATGGTTTGGTTTTGTTGAAATCATAATTTAAGTTTCTTTTTTAGGATTATGATTCAAAGTAATTTATCTTAAAGACCTTAATGTCACAGTTTTTTATTTTTCCTCTTCTATCTTTCCTCAGTGTTACTTTATTATTGTTTTTGGCTAGCATTTAATATGCAGCTGACCTTAGATTTTCTTGATTATTCTTAATGATTATACCCCGTGGTTTGTTACCAATGGTTGCTACCTAAATTAACTTAATATACTGTACAGTACAGTCTGTGTCAATATTACTATGACCATGCATGTATGTTATGTATCTGTCTCTTCATTTGTCCATATGTACAGTTAAGTGTGTATATCATGTACTTAATTACAGATTAAACTCAGAGTGCCTCATTCTCTGTCTCTTGCATTTTATATATACAGTGCCCTCCATAATTATTGGCACCCCTTGTAAAAATTAGTAAGAAGGGTTAGAGAAAAATCACTGTTTGCTAAAGAACCATCATCTTGCACTGAAAAAATGAGAAACATTTCAAGTTTATCCAAAGAAAAACAAAGCCCTCATCAAAAAATAAATATCTTTAACAAAAACACATGTGCCACAGTTGTTGGCACCCTTGGAAATTAATGTGAAACAATGTAAATGAAGCATGTTTCCTATTTAAATTGGACATTAAGTTAAGTGTATAGGAACTTTTCAGATGAAATCAATGACTCCTTGATTAACTGGGATACAAATGTGAGGAGACACAGAACGACATTTCCTTAGCCAACCATCATCATGGCAAAGAAAAGAGAACACTCAATCCAAATGAGGGAAAAGTGTTTTGCTCTTCATAACCAAGGGAATGGCCATTTCTACAGTTAGGGCAATAATCAAAAAGTAATCATCAACTAGAACATGGAACAAACTTGCCTGGAAGAGGAACCAAGTTTATTTTAACACCACATACAGTGAGAAAGATGTTAAGAGAGGCAATAATATCTCCAAGGATCACTGTTGGGGAATTGCCAAGAAAAAGTAAAATCCTGGGGTTATGAAGTCTCCATGTATATGTAGACAAACTTTCAGGACACTAGGTAAAAGTACCAGAAATATTTTAAATTTTTCTTTTTTCAATTGTGCCACAGTGCACCGCAATCACCACCATAAACCAAACAATAAACAATAATAATAATACAATAATTCAATCCTCCACTCCCAGCAGCTCTGTCACACTACCACCCAACTCCGGCTCCACTTGCTGGGTTTCCCCGTAGTTCTTTAAATAGTCCTTGACCCAGAAGTGCTCCTGTCCTTCTGTCCATGTGATTTAATAGCACTTCCGGGTCAGATGAATACTTGCATTTTTCTTCAGCGTTGAAGTACTTCTGTTCTTCCATCCCCGTGACTTGGGAGGGGCTATAGGGAAAATAGAAATCCTCTCGTCTCCCTGCAGCGTCACACGGCGACACCCACGGCACCCAGCAGGGCTGTGAAGCTGAACTCCATCTACCATGGTGTCCTGCGGGAATCCAGGGCACCTCTAAGCTGCAGGGAAGTCTCCATCCAATGGCTGGGATGAGCTGCTGGCCGTCCATCACAATTAGCGAAGCACTGTGGGCATAACGTCCAGCCCCGTGAGGGTAATGTTCCTCCAGGTGGTGCCATTGGCTGTGGCTGGTCCGTGGCTTTGTCCTGTAAAATAATCACAGGATAATAACATTTCAAAAGCCCCTTTTAATTCCCAGGTTGTGCTCGGGCCACAACACAGGAGTATGATCAACTAATAGACTAGCGACCCCGAGCCCGATCGAATTGGGCTACAAATTCTATGCTTGTGAAATCCATACTTTCTCTGCAAATAATTATTTGTTTTTTTAAGTCCTTGAAATGATTTTGTTATCATGGCACTGATTTGTGCTTAAAATAGACTTTTTCGGCCTATGTAATGACGAGCCTCCTGTTTAAACGGGGCTGCGAGACATGAACTCAGCTGTTCGGCGCACCTCATTTGATTTTTTCTGGCAAACAAATTTTCAAAACAAACCATATTTTACGACTCTAATCAGAGTCGGAGTAACAATTATGTTGGCGTGGTCATTTTAGATCTGAGATCGGCTAAAATTTAAACAATGACCGTTGTTAATACCCAGCCGTCATTACTCAGTTTGCCAATAGATGTCAGAAGGACGGATGCCCAAACTGCCCAAAGATAGATTTCGACATACCAAGCATATGGTGATACGTTCTAAATTACTTACGGTTCCAGAGCTGTTGAAGGGTTTCAGTCAGTTGACGACGTTATTCCTGGAAAGTATGCCCCACCAAACCAACTTTCCAAAAACCAACCGAACTTACTGTTATCTGCTCGAACCAACACCGACTTATTATACTCAGCCATCCAGCGGCGTCACTGAAGCATTCGAACATTCTTAGCCAATCATGCAATACTGCGCCCACGTTTGCCACGTTACGTTCTAACTACAGAGGCAGAGTCGAGGTATTGACTCGAACACCATACATACAGATAGTATCAAATTATATATAAGGATTATTTATTTACATTGCAAGAGCATTTCATTTCTTTCCTTTTGAAAACTGTATTGCTTTTAACATTGTGCCAGAGCAGAGCATCTCCTTCATACTAACTAATTTTTAGTCCCATGCAGGTATACACTTTACCATATGGAACTAAGTCGTGTTTATAAGATTTGTTTTAAAGGTGGCAGTGTTGTGTAAAAATAGCAGTATTTGCCTGTTAACTCCAAAATGCAGTAGCCTTATTTTTTTTAATGGGAATTGGTCAACCTTAGATCACATTAGTTTTGTTGACCTGGGGTTTGTTTAGTTATTTGCTAACAAGTTATCCTAAATATTTTGTCATCATTTGTCAGTGACGTATTGTTTTTGGATTAGAAAAAGACTTCCTTATATACATTTCACATGTTCTGTTGTGAATTAACACATCTTCTGAATAAGAAGCAACAAATTGTTGGTGTGATTTCAGCAGCTGATCTCTAAATCAGTGAGATACAGTGATCCCTCGCTATATCACACTTCGACTTTCGCAGCTTCACTCTATCGCAATTTTTTCTCATACACGCTTACGTCACTATGCATGCGCTTTCTGAGAACTTTTATCTAAGCCCCACAATGGCTGCTAAACGTGCTGCTTTTTCTAAGCCTTCTGACAATAAAACTAAGTGCCGGAGGAAGATGCTTGCTATCCAGGAGAAGGTAAAACTCGTGGATATGATCAAAGATGGCAATACCCTACAAAAGCCTCCTCACGCATATGAAAAGACAGCGCCAGCTACTGCCTATCAAGATGTTCTTCAGCCGCGCACCCAGACACCCACTGCCTACTCCTAGTACTCCTTCAGCAGAAGAAGTTAACGACGCACCTGCTGAAGATACTGCACTACCTGAAGACTCTCCTACTGAGGTCGTGCCTTCATAGGTTAGTGGTTGTGTGTAAGAACTGTGTGTGTAATTAAATGTACAGTACAATAATCTACTATATAAAAGCGCTCGGGATTGTCCTTCCGTCCCGTGAGTGCAAAGTGTAGCGATATTCCGCTTATCACAGACTTACTGCTTGCGGTACGAAGCGACACGATGTGAGCAGAGTTCTGCTGCTCCCATCATCCCCTTGCTTTTGTGCGCGATGCGCTGGAAAAATAGACAAAATTATGTCTCTGGAAATAACTAATGTTGATGGAGTACAAATGCCTCACCGCGTAGTAAATATCAGGGGAGATGGTGCTTGCTTATTCTCATCTATAGCTTATTTAGTGCATGAAACTCCGTCTTTAGCGGTACAGATTCGGGCTGACGTACAACTTTGGACAGGCACTCGGGGATAAAAAAAAACTTAGGTTTTCGGGCGATGTTATGAATGGGCACTTTAATGTTCTCATTCCCTACACTTACATGCCTGATGTACACGTGGAACACACACAAATTGAGGATAAAAGTCGATCGCCTTTAAATGCGGGTGAGCCTAGTAATAATATATTTGTAACGTCTAATATGTCTTATTTTCTCTTATTTTGTCTAATATATTGGGTAATACGAGTGTAATGGTGACTAAAGGGTGTTATTTCATGTCTAGAGGGCTCTAATAATGTTAAAAAACTTATTTAGAAGGTCGTAAACAGGTTTTCTATACTCTAACTGAAAAAATATTCGATTTATAAATAAAGAATCCTACTTCGCGAAAATTCATTTATCACGGTAGAGTCTGGAACGGATTAACCGTGATAAACGAGGGTTCACTGTATTATCCAAACTCTATCTAGCCTAAATAGGATGACTTTAAGATGAAATAATCCATTAGAAGTAGAAAAAGAAGACTTCTTGCATGCCTTAGTATTCAGGTAGAACTGTCATCACCTCTTAGTAACATTTATGGTGTTTATACAGCAAGCATGCTCAGGGCTTCTCCTGCTTTTACTGCGTTGACTTAAAGAAGATGATAGGCGTCAATCTGTTTTATTTTTTCCCCTTGAAGATTTAGATAATATTGCACAAGTGTATACTTCCTTCCGGCTATAGCACCAGCAATATTCAGGTATACTGTTCACTGTTAAGTTGTAGTATAGCTTTAATCTCATAAACTGTAGATAGCAGTAAATATCTTATATACAGTAAATGTTTATGTTTGACACAGAAATGTAGAAGATAGATTTCCTTTCCGATTAGAAAATGTATTTATTTCTTGCTTTTGAGCTGGGAATTTGTTAGCAAGCTTCACTAACCTCTGAAATTTGTATTTCTGCACTGGCTGTAAAATATCCTGTCACATTAGTACCCTTGTGATACACTATTTAAAAAAAATAGTTGATAATGAATTTTCTTACACACTTGGTACAGCTCACTATTCACATTACCACTTTCTGTTTTATTTCAAATGACTTATTCTGTATCTGCTAAAGTGAACATTCTGTCATAGGTTCAAGTGTACTACATGCTTGCTGGACCTGCTTCAGGTGCTCTTTCATTACAGGGCCAATCTTACCATGGTTTCCACACCAGACATGAGTGGTGATGTTATGTTTTAATATAACAGCATTCTCAAACCGACTTAATCAAATTCAAAGTTGCGGTGTCATAGTCTGCTGATGTTCAGTTTTCCTTACTGTGATACATAGAAAAGGTGGACATTTCTGGAACTTCTGTAGGAGGAAAAGCAAGCCAGCAAGCAGTGTATCATAGCCCCTAACTCTTTTTACATTGTTTTCATGATTGTATATTTTTGTAATTTGTTGATCCATAAAGGATAAGCCAGCCTGCACAAATACTGAATATGTAACAGCTGACATTGGTTGCACACTTTTAACATGAAAGGAATGCCTTGAGTAACAGCAGTCTATTTTCTGAAGTCCTGCCATTTTTCATCCATTCATTCACTGAGCCCTCTTAAGCCATTGGTAGTGTTGCAGGTAGTTGGCTCAGTATTAATGCTGTATCAGGCATGAGGCAGAAACCTTTTCTTTACAGAGCACCAATCCATTCATCATGACCCAGTAGGTAGGATATAGCGAGTTGGATAATGGATGGATGGAATATCATGTGGTCTTATCAAACACTGTAGAGTATATTTAAATCTTGATGCTGATAGCTCCAGAGCCTTGGCGTGCAGCACCACGGATGTTAATCAGTAAGCACCTGGAGCACTTCTGGGTGCAATATAAAGGAGGCCGCCTCACTCCACTCGGGGAGCCGGAGTCAAGTGGTAGAGGACGGAGCTTGCAAGGAGTGGAGTAAAGGCGGCAATAGAGAGAAGAAAAGAAAGATATGAGGACTGAGTTTATTGGTGATTTGTACATTTGTTGGTGCACTATGCATGTACAGAGGAAAGAAAATGAAAAGCATGTGTGTTTTGGACATCTGGCTCTCTCGGTGTCTGTCTGTGTTAGGACATCTTTCACAATGTCCATGTACCCCATCCAAGATGTTCTCCATTCTGTAAAAGACTGAACAGTCTTGATATTATACTCTTGTGGCCTCTTTTGTTTAGTTACAGACCTATGAGTTTTGATGTGTGCTTTCATATTGTTATATACACAAAATTGAACACAGCATCCTCCAGTCTGGACTCCTCTAATTTATGTAATTGTGCTCCTCGAATCAATCAAAGCTTATTCTAGCATTATCATTCATGCTTACATGACACTTGGGCTTCAAATGAAATTTTACTTTTGTTCTTTTATTTATTTGAATATTATTTTTTTTTAATTTCACGTTTGTACTGGTTTAAAATGGCTATTCAATGATACACCTCCTAGAAAATACTGAAAAAACAACATTCAAAAATAAAAGAATTAACACCGTTCTTTAATAGTCCTGTATAACATGATCTTTCAGTACATTCCTATTTTGCATACAACATTATAAAGTAGATGGCAAAATTATATATAGACCTTACACATTCAGTCTTTTATTACATTTTGGTGTTCCTAATTGTGAGCATATAAAATAACCAATTTCTGATCATCATTATTTTCATGCCACTTTTCCTCTTTCCTGATAAGGAATACTATAGCAACACACATAGCTGGGCTGCTTAAGGCTCCGTATTCCTATCAGGAAATGCTCAAATGCATTACATTCCCTCTAGTTTTTTTCTCAGTCTGCCCCTCTGTCTTTTTCTAGTGGATTGTGCCTTATATACATCCGTTGAGATGGGCCTGCAGTGTCCTAAGTACATGTCCAAACCCCCTTAACTGACTCCTATCATTTGAGAAAAGTAATGCTTCTACTCCAAAATTGTCCATTATTGCTAAGCTCTATACCCTGTCAGAAAGAGTGAGCTCAGCAGTCCTGCACAGACAGGTTTTACTTGGATCTTCATTCTTTAAGTCACGACTCACAGCTCATCACCTTTAGTGAAAGTAATAAATTCAGAAAGTAATAATAAACCTTCAGATAGTAATAATAATAAACCTTCACAAAGTAAAAGATAAAGGCTCAGACAACAGTATCTTTCCTGTTGATTTAAAATAATATATAGAAAAGGCAATATAACAATTACTTTGAGTAGTGAGAAAAGTACTATATAAATGCAAAGAATTATTATTATTATTACTTTCACATAACTGTGTAGGGAGTAGTACAAACATTTGATAGATAAATATCATCTTTCTTTGTAAGAGCTTAATTTATTTTTTCATGTTTAGGAAGAAGAAATAGCAATAATAATAATAATAATATTTTTTTGTATACCACCTTTGCCAAGCTCACATTGCTTTGAAGATGTTACATATAAAACACAGAAACCTTAACTAATGCTTCTTTGCAATAATAATGTCATAGTTTAGTCACAAATATATTTGACATTTGATAGGTATTATGATTGTGAATATCCTTTAGCAGTTATTATCCAAGCCCCCAAGTTTATACTCCTCTTAAGTTAATATGTTCTTAGAATAAGTTGTATTATTTCTAACAAATAATGCTCAGTATACTTATATATATATATATATATATATATATATATATATATATATATATATATATATATATATATATATATTACATAATGTGTATATATATATATAAATAAAGTTTGTTTAGTCTGCTACCGGTTCTCGTTATGTCCTCATCGCAAGAAATACAAAAATGTTGAAAGGAACCATGGGTCATACGTAATATACAGTATATAAAAAAAATTAATCTAAAAGACAACACAGTACTATCACTTCATCTCTGGAAAGTTATGATATGCCTGCATGCAACAAACATAATAAGGTTTGAATAGGGAAATAATTGCAGTGTAAAATTCTAAAAACACAGCCTAAAGGTGATTATTTTTTTTTCTTTATTCGTCGGTGTGCAGCGTGAACTTGTCTTGGTAGGGAGATAAGAATGAATAAGAAAAGCCTTGCTAGAGGCATTTAGTATTAGATTGCTTAATTCCTTAATTTCATAAGAAAACAATCATGTAGTTTCATAATGAATTTTAGCACTTTCTCTAAAAAAATGATTACTACCTGTTGAAGCTTTCAAGCTGGGAACTTTTAAATATTTAACTGAACGAAATGCTTAATGTGCTAAGGTTGTGTTCAGAGACATAATTACCCCCAAAAACCACTTTGATTCTATCCATGATGAGGGGATATTTTGATATTTTTAAAAATGTTATTCCAATTTTTTATTTTAAATCTTACTTATGTACTATATGTATACAATAGCATCTATGTGAAATATCAATACAAAAAATCATGTAATACTGATTAAAGATCATACATATTCATGGTAATAATCAAATATGAAAGAGAACATATGATGAGTGAAAACTACTTAGCAAAATAATGTACAGTGTAAGCAGCTGAAATTTCTCTCTATTATAAAAAAAAATCCTGGAGAGAAACAGTAGGGCAACGAGACGTGATCTTATAAGATCACGGAAGAAACTTAAAAGACCTGCGAGACTAAAGAGATTGGCCATGGAACATCTCGCGGGGACCTTAAACATGACACTTTGTGCCAAGAGATTGACCCAGGACCATCTTGCGATGACGCAGAACATGAGATTCTTGCAAGTCATGCCCTACTTACAACCACATAACTTACTTACAACACACTCAGTCATGTTTTGGCTTTGAGCACACACAGATCCAGGGCTCTTAGCGCATATAAAGCATATAAGGACAATACGTTATAAATGAAACGTAGACGACTAAGCAAAGAAGAAAGCAGACTCAAAAGTGTTGGAGAGAAAAAAAAGAAAAATAATAATCTAGGTGCAAATTCAGAAAATAAAAAAAGTAATTATCAGCCCGGAACAAGTGGAATTAAAAAAAACACGTCCAATCCAGACATTGGCGCTATACACATGCAGAGCAGGGGCCTCATGTATAAACGGTGCGTAGGCACAGAAATATTGCGTAAGAACTTTTCCACGTTGAAATCGCAATGTATAAAACCTACGCTTGGCGTAAAGCCACGCACTTTTCCACGGTACCTAATACCTTGTCGTACGCAAGTTCTCCGCTCTGTTTTGCAGACTGGTGGCACCCAGCATCAAAGCAATGCTACTGTTCCTGTGTGGTTACTCCTTATTTTCCTGATGCGGCTTTATACAGTGCATCCAGAAAGTATTCACAGCGCATCACTTTTTCCACATTTTGTTATGTTACAGCCTTATTCCGAAATGGATTAAATTAATTTTTTTCCTCAGAATTCTACACACAACACCCCATAATGACAACATGAAAAAAGTTTACTTGAGGTTTTTTCAAATTTATTAAAAATAAAAAAATAGAGAAATCACATTTACATAAGGATTCACAGCCTTTGCCATGAAGCTCCAAATTGAGCTCAGGTGCATCCTGTTTCCCCTGATCATCCTTGAGATGTTTCTGCAGCTTAATTGGAATCCACCTGTGCTAAATTCAGTTTACTGGACATGATTTGGAAAGGCACACACCTGTCTTTTTGAATATAATGCCACAAACTTGGCACATCTATCCTTGGCCAGTTTCGCCCATTCCTCTTTGCAGCACCTCTCAAGCTCCATTAGGTTGGATGGGAAGCGTCGGTGCACAGCTACAGTAGTGTGAAAAACTATTTGCCCCCTTCCTGATTTCTTATTCTTTTGCATGTTTGTCACACAAAATGTTTCTGATCATCAAACACATTTAACCATTAGTCAAATATAACACAAGTAAACACAAAATGCAGTTTTTAAATGATGGTTTTTATTATTTAAGGAGAAAAAAAATCCAAACCTACATGGCCCTGTGTGAAAAGTAATTGCCCCTTGTTAAAAAATAACCTAACTGTGGTGTATCACACCTGAGTTCAATTTCCGTAGCCACCCCCAGGCCTGATTACTGCCACACCTGTTTCAATCAAGAAATCACTTAAATAGGAGCTTCCTGACACAGAAAAGTAGACTAAAAGCACCTCAAAAGCTAGACATCATGCCAAGATCCAAAGAAATTCAGGAACAAATGAGAACAGAAGTAATTGAGATCTATCAGTCTGGTAAAGGTTATAAAGCCATTTCTAAAGCTTTGGGACTCCAGCGAACCACAGTGAGAGCCATTATCCACAAATGGCAAAAACATGGAACAGTGGTGAACCTTCCCAGGAGTGGCCGGCCGACCAAAATTACCCCAAGAGCGCAGAGACGACTCATCTGAGAGGTCACAAAAGACCCCAGGACAACGTCTAAAGAACTGCAGGCCTCACTTGCCTCAATTAAGGTCAGTGTTCACGACTCCAAAATAAGAAAGAGACTGGGCAAAAACGGCCTGCATGGCAGATTTCCAAGACGTAAACCACTGTTAAGCAAAAGAACATTAGGGCTCGTCTCAATTTTGCTAAGAAACATCTCAATGATTGCCAAGACTTTTGGGAAAATACCTTGTGGACTGATGAGACAAAAGTTGAACTTTTGGAAGGCAAATGTCCGTTACATCTGGCGTAAAAGGAACACAGCATTTCAGAAAAGAACATCATACCAACAGTAAAATATGGTGGTGGTAGTGTGATGGTCTGGGGTTGTTTTGCTGCTTCAGGACCTGGAAGGCTTGCTGTGATAGATGGAACCATGAATTCTACTGTCTACCAAAAATCCTGAAGGAGAATATCCGGCCATCTGTTCGTCAACTCAAGCTGAAGCGATCTTGGGTGCTGCAACAGGACAATGACCCAAAAACACCAGCAAATCCACCTCTGAATGGCTGAAGAAAAACAAAATGAAGACTTTGGAGTGGCCTAGTCAAAGTCCTGACCTGAATCCAATTGAGATGCTATGGCATGACCTTAAAAAGGCAGTTCATGCTAGAAAACCCTCAAATAAAGCTGAATTACAACAATACTGCAAAGATGAGTGGGCCAAAATTCCTCCAGAGCGCTGTAAAAGACTCATTGCAAGTTATCGCAAACGCTTGATTGCAGTTATTGCTGCTAAGGGTGGCCCAACCAGTTATTAGGTTCAGGGGGCAATTACTTTTTCACACAGGGCCATGTAGGTTTGGATTTTTTCTCCCTAAATAATAAAAACTATCATTTAAAACTGCATTTTGTGTTTACTTGTGTTATATTTGACTAATGGTTAAATGTGTTTGATGATCAGAAACATTTTGTGTGACAAACATGCAAAAGAATAAGAAATCAGGAAGGGGGCAAATAGTTTTTCACACCACTGTATTTTAAGATCTCTCCAGAGATGTTCAATCGGATTCAAGTCTGGACTCTGGCTGGGCCACTCAAGGACATTCACATAGTTGTCCTGAAGCCACTTCTTTGATATCTTGGCTGTGTGCTTAGGGTCGTTGTCCTGCTGAAAGATGAAGCGTCGCCCCAGTCTGAGGTCAAGAGCGTTTTGGAGCAGGTTTTCATCCAGGATGTCTCTGTACATTGCTGCAGTCATCTTTCCCTTTATCCTGATGAGTCTCCCAGTTCCTGCCGCTGAAAAACATCCCCACAGCATGATGCTGCCACCACCATCATGCTTCACTGTAGGGATTGTATTGGCCTCCTGATGAGCAGTGCCTGGTTTCCTCCAAACGTGACGCCTGGCATTCACACCAAAGAGTTCAATATTTGTCTCATCACACCAGAGAATTTTGTTTCTCATGTTCTGAGAGTCCTTCAGGTGCCTTTAGACAAACTCCAGGCAGGCTGCCATGTGCTCTTTACTAAGAAGTGGCTTCCGTCTGGCCACTCTGCCATACAGGCCTGATTCGTGGATTGCTACAGAGATGGTTGTCCTTCTGGAAGGTTCTCCTCTCTCCACAGAGGACCTCTGGAGCTCTGAAAGAGTGACCATCGGGTTCTTGGGCACCTCCCTGACTAAGCCCTTCTCCCCCAATCACTCAGTTTAGATGGCCGGCCAGCTCTAGGAAGATTCCTGGTGGTTTCGAACTAATTCCAATTACCGATGATGGAGGCCACTGTGCTCATTGGGACCTTCAAAGCAGCAGAACTTTTTCTGTAACCTTCCCCAGATTTGTGCCTCGAGACAATCCTGTCTCGGAGGTCTACAGACAATTCCTAGACTTCATGCTTGGTTTGTGCTGTGACATGAACTGTCAATTGTAGGACTTTATATAGACAGGTGTGTGCCTTTCAAAATCATGTCCAGTAAACTGAATTTAGCACAGGTGGATTCCAATTAAGCTGCAGAAACATCTCAAGGATGATCAGGGGAAACAGGATGCACCTGAGCTCAATTTGGAGCTTCATGGCAAAGGCTGTGAATACTTATGTACATGTGCTTTCTAAGTTTTTTTATTTTTAATAAATTTGCAAAAACCTCAAGTAAACCTTTTTCACGTTGTCATTATGGGGTGTTGTGTGTAGAATTCTGAGGAAAAAAATGAATTTAATCTATTTTGGAATAAGGCTGTAACATAACAAAATGTGGAAAAAGTGATATGCTGTGAATACTTTCCAGATGCACTGTAAATACACTGAAACTAACCACATATTGTTTATTAGTGTAATGCATCTGATTGTAATTAACTTGTAACAATATAATGGTCCAGGTAATAGCCATAGTATTCCAAATACCATAACTGCTTTAGCATTGTTACTTTCACTGCACCTTCTTCTTTTTCTTCTTCTTTCAGCTGCTCCCGTTAGGAGTTGCCACAGCGGATCATCTTTTTCCATATTACTCTCACTGCACCACTCAAAGTATTTATATCACTGTATCTGAATGTGAATCACAGCAGAAGCTGATCAAAAAGAGAATTATCAGTATACACCTTCAAGCACACGCTACCTCAGCCACGGCAAAACGTTTCAAAGCCTATCCTGTACGGACCTCGCGGTTCAGAAACAGTTTAATCCCAAGAACTTTAAACGCACTCAATCAAGTGCTCCTTGTAGAACTGTTTGTACTTATAAGTACAATTACCTCACTATAAACTTGCACTACAGTTATAATATTACACAACCTGCGCCACTTTATAAAGCGCGTATTTACAGGTACATATGATGACGATATCATTTTTAAGATGAAATGCAGCAAAATATGTTTATTATATTATACAGATAAAACTTTAACTTCATTTAAATAATCTATATTCTTCACTGGGACTGGCATGAAGGATAGAATAATTAAACATGTACTAAGAAAATATTTCAATGTTCCTTAAACGTTTTGAAGAATCGGCGCTCTAAGCTTACAGATGGCTTAACACAGAGCTGATTGTGTGGCGATCGGTTGCTTGGAGAAAGAATAGCAAGGACTGCAGGGTCGGCCACGCCAATATATATCTATACTAATAAAAGGCAAAGCCCTCACTGACTCACTCACTCACTCACTCATCACTAATTCTCCAACTTCCCGTGTTGGTAGAAGGCTGAAATTTGACAGGCTCATTCCTTACAGCTTACTTACAAAAGTTGGGCAGGTTTCATTTCGAAATTCTATGTGTAATGGTCATAACTGGAACCTATTTTTCTCCATATACTGTAACAGACTTTAGCTCGATGGCCGTGGGGGGTGGAGCTGCGTCTCACATCATCACGCCTCCAACGAAATGACGTCAACTGACTGTGAACGCAGTACGTAGAAAAGAAGGAACAGCTCCCAAAGAGTGCTGAACAAAAATGCATACAAGCTTATTCATAAGTGCAGCTACTGCGGAAACAAAGCATGGTGTAAACCGTAAGTTTAAATTACGTTTATGGGCACGCTCCCGCTGCCGTTTGTTATGCCTTCGTCGAATATTTTATTAGCGAGATACAAGTTTAATGAGAAGACACGAGATATAAACAAGATAGATCTTTCTTTATATACAGTAATCCCTCCTCGATCGCGGGGATTGCGTTCCAGACCCCCCCGCGATAGGTGAAAATCCGCGAAGTAGAAACCATATGTTTGTATGGTTATTTTTATATATTTTAAGCCCTTATAAACTCTCCCACACTGTTAACATTATTTGAG
This sequence comes from Polypterus senegalus, assembly GCF_016835505.1. Taxonomy (NCBI): domain Eukaryota; kingdom Metazoa; phylum Chordata; class Cladistia; order Polypteriformes; family Polypteridae; genus Polypterus; species Polypterus senegalus. The sequence goes on along the minus strand of NC_053160.1, from coordinate 40,009,350 downwards.
CCCTCTAGACATGAAATAACACCCTTTAGTCAAACGTTTAAACTGTGCTTCATTACAAGACAGAGATGGCATTTCTTTCTCACAATTAAAAGAATGCAAACATATCTTATCTTCAAAGGAGCACCGTGAAGAGCAGATAATGTCAGAGAGAGTGCTCGCTAAGAAAAGCAAACAATCAAAAAATCAATACGTGCTTTTAAGTATATAGAAGCACCGTGATAAAGCGGCATTTTGTAGAGGAGCGTCCTATCTTCTAGGCAAACAGCCACTGTGTAAACAGCCCCCTCTGCTCACACCCCCTCCGTCAGGCAGAGAGAGTGAGAGAGACAGAGAGAAGCAAACAAAACAAGCACCGCGCGGGAAGCATATCTTTTAGCATTGAGGAGTTTTAGTTAATATGTAATACATGCTCTGATTGGGTAGCTTCTAAGCCATCCGCCAATAGCGTCCCTTGTATGAAATCAACTGGGCAATCAAACTGAGGAAGCATGTAACCTAAATTAAAAGACCCATTGTCCGCAGAAAGCGGCGAACCAGCGAAAAATCCGTGATATATATTTAGATGTGCTTACATTTTAAATCCGCGATAGAGTGAAGCCGCGAAAGTCGAAGAGCGATATAGCGAGGGATTACTGTATGTATGTGTATATATGTAGATATGTATATATATATGTGTATATATGTGGATATGTATGTTTGTGTGTGTGTATATATATATATATGTATATTTATCTGTATGTATGTGTTTGTATATCTATATATGTAATTGTGTGTATGTATGTGTGTATATATATGTTGATATGTGTATATATATCTATACTAATAAAAGGCAAAGCCCTCACTGACTGACTCACTGACTCATCACTAATTCTCCAACTTGCCGTGTAGGTAAAAGGCTGAAATTGGGCAGGCTCATTCCTTACAGCTACCTTACAAAAGTTGGGCAGTTTTCATTTTGAAATTCTACGCATAATGGTCATAATTAGAAGCTATTTTTCTCCATTTACTGTAATGGAGTTGAGCTCGAAAGCCGTGGGGGCGGAGTTTCGTGTGACATCATCACGCCTCCCACATAATTACGCAGTACGTAGAAAACCAGGAAAAGCTCCAAAAAGCGTTTAAGAAAACATACATTATATAATTAAGAAGGCAGCGAAACAATTAGAAGCGAGCGAGTGACATATAAAACCATATTCAGCGGCTCACGGAACTGACGAGTGCGCAGACAAAAGCAACAGTTCCAAAGAGTGCTGAACAAAAGCGAATTACACTGCTACGCTCAAATAGACAAACCACACGCCATGGCGGAATAGTAGAGGCTTTGCCTCTAGCGCCGACGTCCGAGGTTTGATTCCCGAGAGGGGATGCACTGAGTATGTACGCACGCATTTTTATTCATTTTACCTTCGCATCCCCTTGGTTTGAGACGTATGAAAAAATATGCGGTTAACGCAGAAAGACAGATCACCAATTGAAGCTTTATGAATAATGGATACTTTATTCGCGATCAATGATTGTTTTGGTAAAGCCATACTCAGTGTATTCATTAGATGAACGGTAAAAAAGTAAGAGCGATGGGAGGGTAACTTATTGAGGCACGCAGGCAAAACCACAATAGCACGTGGGCTCGATGTACTGTAGTGCGCGTCAACTCGATCTGAATTGCGATCACATTGAAAAAATATATCTTTTCAAGTTCTATTTAGTCCATATGTGTCAAACTCAAGGCCCACGGGCCACATCCGCCCGGCGTAATTAAATCCGCCCGCAAGATCATTTTATATACTGTATTATTGTTATTAATGGCCCGGGATATGAAGCTGGTAACACAATAAACTACAGATCCCATAATGCAGCGCTTCAGTTGCCTTGCCGAACACTTACCGCGTTAAGCAAGTCTAGCTTATGATGCTGCAAGTTATTGCGAAGCTAGCCCACACGATGCCGAAGAGAAAAGGTGATTCTGAACATAGAGCCTTTAAAAACCGATGGGAGGCTGAGTATATGTTTACTGACATTGCCGGTAAACCCGTGTGTCTCATTTGTGGAGCTAATGTGGCTGTAATTACAGAATTTAATCTAAGACGGCACTATGAGACAAAACATCAAGATAACCTGAAAGACCTGAATGCAATGCACAAGATACAGAAAGCAGAAGAGTTAAAGAAGAATCTGACACTTCAGCAGACGTTTTTACCGTGCAAAATCACAAAGTGATTTCAAGTGAAGCTACTTTTATGGGAGACACAAATGCACCAGTGCAACTTGCCCCACTTTCCCTGTTGCCAAGTAATGTTGAACCAAGTCGGCACTGCGGTGTTCCCAAATTCGCATTTTGCTGATAAACTGAGCGCACTGCGCACTGAGTTCGCACGGCGCTTTGGTGACTTTGAAGAACAAAAAAAGAATTTTGAGTTGTTTCGCAACCCATTTGCCGTCGATGTGGAAACTGCACCTGTGCAGATTCAGATGGAGGTGATTGAGCTGCAGTGTAATGGCACACTGAAGGCAAAGTACGATACTGCAGGGCCCGCAGTTTATTCACTCCATTCCCGCAGAAATGCTTCAGCTCCATCTACATGCGGCTCCAACCTTGTGCATCTTTGGTAGCACATATCTGTGTGAGAAGCTCTTCTCAGTGATGAAGACTAACAAAACAGCACACAGGAGTCGCCTCACTGATGAGCACCTGCAGTAAATCCTGAGAATCTCCACAACACAGAACCTCACACCAAACAGAAACGAACTTGTTGCCAAAAAAAGATGCCAGGCATCCAAATCTGATAAAATGACATAAGAGCAAAGACAACTGAATGATTTGATTTGTTATTGCTGAAAAGAACAAATTTTATTTATATTTCCAGGTTTTGTTATGCAGCATGTTCATATTTGAATTTGTATAATTTTGACAGGATATATTTTTATGGGGAGCAAAATCTTTTGGGATATTTAAAATTTAAGTTTATTTTTTTTATATAAAATTACATAAGAGTAAAGAAATTTGAATGTTTGTTCTTTTAACGTAAGACTGTATATATGTGTATATATATGTGTGTGTGTGTATATGTATATATGTAGATATGTATGTATATATATATATATATATATGTTTATATATATATATATATGTGTGTATGTATATGTGTATAGGTATATATGTATGGATATGTATATATATATATATGTTTATGTGTGTGTGTGTGTATATATATATATATATATATATATATATATATATATATATATATATATATATATATATATATATATGACAGCAACACTCATCACTCACATCAATGACAAAACAATTACATTGACAATCATGTTACATTATTTTCAAAATGTTTCCTTTTTCCTGGTATTTTGCTATATATATATATATATATATATTTATATATATATATATATATATATATATATATATATATATATATATATATGCCAGCAACACTCATGACAATGACAAAACAATTACATTGTCAGTCAAGTTACGTTATTATTAAAATGTATCCTTTTCTTTTTCATTACTTCTTTAACACACTACTTCTCCGCTGCGAAGCGCGGGTATTTTGCTAGTTGAATATAAAACAGAAAGAGAAAATAACTACACAGCTAAAAACACAGCGGCAAATTTCAACAAAAGTTAAATGCTTGGGTCATGAGCAAGAGGCGGCTATGCAGTGTCCGCAATGGACGTGGCCATCCACTGTGCATAAGATACCATATTGACATTGGCGGGCGAAGGGGCCACTGATTCTTCCTCTGCCCAGGGCCGCCACAAGCCTAGAGCTCCCCATGAGTACTGCTGCAGTAAATAATTTCATTGATGGTCGCACACAATCACTGTGCCGTGAAACCCATGTTTAATAATGTGCTTTAACTCCTATCATCAAGAAAATGAAATTACGTATACATCTCAGTATTTTAGTTATTCAGAGAGCTGTAATATCATGAATGAAATGGATTCTGTGTCCTGTCGGAGGAAGAGAGCTTGTTTAAGAAGCAAGTAGAGATTCACACACACAGAGCACATAGAAGATAACATACAAAACAAAGCATTTAACGTGCTATACTTTAATTACGTTTGTGATTTGGGAAAGTGGTTAATTAAACGATTTTAAGATGAAGTTTATGATGTTCTACTTTAATGACAAAATAAACTACGTAATTAAAGTGGAAATTTCGAGATTGAAGTTGACATTTTGTTCTTTTTTCCCACTGTGTGACTTTTTTTTTCTCTGTACCCTAATAAGCTTTCATATGACGGTGGGCTACGACTCGCCTTTTTTATTTCCAGCACTGTGCGACTTTGTGAATGTGAGCTTTCAAGTTTCTCCACCACGCTATGTCGCCCGATCAGCTTCCTTTTGTTGATTATACCACGGTTTAAATAAACAGTATGTTTTTCCTTTGCCTCCACTTGGTATTCGCTGAAATTCTTATATTTCCCCCTGTGCTTTTCCCATTGTCTTTTCACAGAAGGCTGAGCTTAAGGTCGATTTATATTGATTTGCATATTCAAAGAGGCGTAATTCTGGGAGGAGTTGGGGCGCTACATGAAGCGTGTGCACGAACGTTACTTTTCACGCTGAACGGGATTTATGTAGCGGAAGACCGTGGAAGCTGGAGTACGCACAGATTCCTGCACCTGGATTTTTCTGTGCGGAAGCACATTTTGGCTTTTGTGCTTACGCCATGTTATAGTGCAAATTCTACACACGGTGTTATACATGAGGCCCCAGGTTACAGATTATGAAAGCAGTGGAATTCGAAAGGCTCAAAAAATAAAAAAATGCCACGATACACATGTGGAGAAAGTTAAAGAATATGAAAGTAGGAAAATTAGAAAGTATAAAAAAAGAAAGTGGAAGATTGCAGTAGCACAAACAAATGGAAATTATTACTCAAAAAAGGTAAAGTAATACCCACGGACCAGGTGTATTGAAACAAAAGCAGGATAAACCGAGGTCAGAAATAAAAAATAAAAATAAAAAAAATAAAAGTAGAAAACAAAGTAAAACGTCATAAACAGGTTAAAAAACAAGGAGGCAAACACTTGCAGAGCAGGTTAGAGATAATGAAAACTGGAATTCAGAAGACTCCTAGAAACACATGCAGAGCAAGATCCAGAAAATGAAAGCAGAAAAAAACAGCAGTGTCAAAACAAAGAAAGTAAACATCGCATTAGCACAAAGAAAGAGAAATAAAAAGGCGAATTGAGATTGAATATATGGACAAAGGTGATATGTCAGAAGTATATAAATATTGTAAGGCTTTGAAGTTTAAGTCAGAGAGTTTCAAAAATGGAGTTTACCTCACATGCATTTATTGGTTACTTTGCAAAAAAAATTATTAACTGCTGATGATGTAGATTGTTTTGTCTGTGCTGAAATTCCAAACAGAGAAACCGATCCTAAATTATGGTACAAAGTCATTAAACACAAGTGTCACAGACCTCATTAAAAAGATTCATCACTTTGGGACTCGAAAGATTCCAAATATTGTTTTTACAGAAGTTCTGAAATAAAAGTGAAACTAATAAAATAGCAACAATTCAAAGAAAAAAAAAATCTTAAAAGTGTGTATCTGGAAAAACAAAAACTGGGGTTGGCGAGCAAAGTGAGCAGGGGGCAAATCCCCCTAGTCTTTATTAAAGAGATTATAAAGTATTTTTTGTTGATAAAATAAGGCACTTAGACTAAACCAAGTAGTACAGTTGTGCTTGAAAGTTTGTGAACCCTTTAGAATTTTCTATATTTCTGCATAAATATGACCTAAAACATCATCAGATTTTCACTCAAGTCCTAAAAGTAGATAAAGAGAAACCAGTTAAACAAATGAGACAAAAATATTATACTTGGCCATTTATTTATTAAGGAAAATGGTCCAGCGTCACAGGAAGTGTAAATGAAGTCACTTAAAATGAGCACATTAAAGGAATATGGAACTAAGCTACAAGTAAAACGAAATACTGTTAAATCATTTAACATGTTACTTTTTCTGTATTATTTAATCCTGTAAAATTTGCACATTCCCCAAATACTTGCGTGTTGTATTTGATCAGAGTTCTTAATTTTTTTAAAACCTTTAGATATGCATGTTATGTTAAGTGGTAACTTTAAATTGGCCTGAGTGAGCAGAGTGCCTATATGACAAAATGTGACCTTCAGGGAATTGGTACTCTGGCTATGGTTAGATTCAGACTTAAGCCTGATGGTACTCGTTATGTTCTGGCTTACAGTAACTTTAAAATTACAATTAGCAGGTTCAGTAAAAGAATGAGTAGATATGTTTGCACATTAAAACTGCAGTATTCTTACAATGAAAGACATGCCTTGTTCATTGCCCCCCTTTCACTCCAACAAGTAAAGCTATAAAAAAGTTTTCAGTAAGTGCATATGCACGTTTTTTTTTTTTAACTGAATTCCCAAACCTAAAAATCAGAGAATTTGCTTATGTAAACCCAGTTAAAATATTGTAGTTTTTTGTTGTTGTAGATCAACTACCTATTTAGCAGACAGAGATACAACCAATTTACATCATTTCAAAATATATTTATTTTGAAAAGCAGACAGAGGAGCAATTTAATGTTTTTCTTAATTTTTTTTCTTGACCAAGACAGTTGAAGTGATTGCCTTTAAACTCTGTAATTTACTAGAGGCAAAGTAAGCTAGTATTCATATACAGTATATCATTCCCCTTTGTGCTCACATAAACATTCTGTTTGTGGCTGAGATTACATAATTAGTGAATGGAATGAATAGCCAGTCATTTAATTAATTTCACTAGGGACATTTGCTCTGACCTCATCATGTCTTTTAGGAAATAATACACTGCCTGGTTTACCTGATGTCTTTAGAGACACTACCTTAAAGAAAAACAGATCCCTGAAATATGGAGAAAACCACACATACTGTAGATATACTGTATGTTCATTTTATATTGCCTAATGTTAACATGTGTGCTCGTAAACTAGTTCCTGTACAAGCGCCATCATAGTTTTGTTGCAGCACATGGCTTTAAAGGAAGACACTGAAAGCTTTCATGTGGTACATTGCTTGACAGATTACTCCCAAATCAACTTGTTTTTAGTTAAAATTTTATTACTTTTATGGTGTATACTCTAGAAATGGATCATCAGTTGATAACATCAATCTAAATGTAAGTTCAAAATATGTACTGATTGCATTTTTGTCACCAGCACCCCTTCCCCCAAACTTGCATGACACTCTACGTTGCGTCCGGTCTATCTCATTTCTGTACTTGCTCCGTAAAACCTGTTTTCCTCCTGAATATGTTGTTAAAGCTAGGTAATATAAGGCCTTGATTTAGAGATGTTTAAAATGACAAGAGATAAAAACTTGCCGACTTATGTAAGTTTGCTATGAAAGTGTGAGCAACTATGTGTGATACAGAAGTTGTTGGTGTCTAATTTTATTATCCTATATCTAGGAAATATCAGCCTACATTTTGTTTTTTATGGTATAAAATATCTATAGTAGTTCCACTTGTCTTTTACATAGTGATAATGAAGAAGCCAGATTTATTAACATTTCACTTGTGTGTGAAAATATTGTACAATCTAGTTTTTATTTAGCTAGAATTTAAACTGCAAGCTTTTCGTTGCTTTCCTTGTGATACTAAAAATAAAACGCTTGAATACATATTAAATCATAAACATAATCAAATTACTTAATTTTTAATTACTTAATATTTAATACATGAAATAAGCAAACATGCAGGCAGGTAAAACACTGATGCGGTTTAATGGAAGTATCAGACTTCAATCATCAACATCCGTATTGTCTAAAAGTTTGTGAACGGTAAGGGATATAAATAATTTATACAGTACACAACCCTGCAACTCAAATAGCAAAAACCCTAAAGTGCATAATTAAATCTATTGTCAGTACCTCAATGTTTTCTAGTATATAGTTTCCCAGTTTAAGTTTATTGCCACGTGTAGAGAAGAGTGAAATTTATTTGCCTAACAAACATGCAACATCCTCAATCGTGACATCTAAAAAAAAACAATGGACATTTCAGCAGCAATGTAAATATCATGAAAATTACTGTAACAATGCTGACTGTCATAAGCCAGCTACTAATTATTATCCAGAAATCAGATAAACAAAAAGGGGAATTCAGTTTATCAGATATTATTTTTTTAATCTTTATTAAATGTATTCAATTTGTTCTTGCACTGCTTTTACAATTTGAATATTTGATATTTTAACAAAGAGGGAAGTTGTAAAAAAAGTTTATTTTCAGGAAGGATTATCTTTGTGTATATGATGCAAACTTGAATGACTGACTCACTCACTCAGTCACTTATCAAAAAAACAACTCCTTCCCATTTAGGCAAAAAGCTAACATTTGGCAATTGTGTACATCCAAGGCAGTAGGTAGAATAATACAAGTAGGCAATACTAATACACCTAACACATGTCCTCAGCACAGCTGAACTCTGTGAAGCAATTGCAGAGAGAAATGGGGCTTGCCACTTTATGCAAATGAAGGCCGCTAGCAGAAACAAAGCAGAAGGGCGAAAGTTCGGCAAAGCTCAGAGAAGAAATGATTAGCAAGCACGTTATAATGACCCAGTGCGTATCATGCACTGTTGTTGTGAGCATAAGTATAGAAACCACATGGAGAGAGAAGCAGAGGAGGAAATGGCATCCTTCAGCTCATGCAGTACTGCCTGTTCTGTCGGCTCCTTGCTACTCCTCATGATGTGGTATAAAATACATACAAATCCGAGTAGTTCCTTTCACCCAGGATTGTCGAGTGCGCTTGTATACTTCTACTTAAAACAATCGGGCAAGGGGGTTCCTCCTTTGTGGTAAAATATAGTATACAGTATAGCAGAGAACTGGGGTATCCACTTGGAAGTCTGACCACAATGCACCACTACACACTGTTTGTGCTTGTTTGTGCTTTGTGGACTGATGTGCCAACACAGTATACTGGTTCCATTTCAAGCCCTGGGTACAACACAAGTCAGGGGTGACAGCACGCCTTGGATAGTTAAAACACTTGCACAGCTCAGTAAAGGAACATAGATGTGGTGGGCTTCGTATATACTTCACAATTTATTTTCACCTTTTCTGTATAATGCATAAAATGATCAATTCATTGCATGGGTCACTTAAATGTGCAATGCTGTACATAATGAGTTATGGCAAACCACAATTCAGTATATACTGCTTTTGATTTAAACCCTCCAAAACTTTGTAATGGTACAAGATTACAGAACAAAGTGTTATATTCAAATCTGCCATTTTTAGACTTTGTGCTACATGTTGAAATCATACTTGTAGTGCAGATTCCCACTGTTCCTACTGATGATGATCTGTCTGCATTCAAAAAGAGCAGTTTCCTGTAAAATTTGTGTTTTCAAATGACCATCAATAAAAACCAAGTGTCTGAGAAAAGCAAGACTTAATTAACAGCAGGAATGTTTTACTCCTGGGCAATTGAATGTAGTATACTCAAGAGTGAGGAGCTCCAGTGAACTAGTAATATTAGCACCACCCTGGTTTAAAAAAACAAAAAAAAGATTGCATACAGAAAAACGCTCAGTGACATATATTACTTCTGTTACATCAGATTAACCAACAGAACTATAATCAAGACCTATTGTCTTAAGAGATTTCCAGAGTGAAGTCAGGTAACTCATTTAGTTTAAATTAAAACAAACAAATTTAGTTTTTGGCGGCATTAGTGTTCATGTGTGAGCAAAACTTATATAAATACTGAATACACAAATTATTGTTTAGGGTTTATTTTTTTTTTTACAATAAAAACAATCACATGGCTGCAATATCTTAAAATATTTCATTGAAACTGTAATTTATTGGCAAAGCACCACAATGATCTGCTATCCATCATGAACCATTAGAGCCAAAATGTTTGCCTGAGACTTCAATATAGATTTTAACCCTTCAGTTGGTACTTCTTTAAATAATATTATGCTTAAGAAGTGAAGCCTACAGGTAACTATAGACCGTCCACAACCTGCAATTAAGAATTATACATTGATTGATTTGGAATCTGCTACCTATGAAAGCAATTTCACATACTGCAAGTCAGTTGGGCTCAGCTATTAACTACATGATACTGTAAAATACTATTATTATTCTGCTAATAAATTTAATTGCATTCTATTATAACTGTTGTTTTTGGATATGTCATTGTTATAAAAATATAGAATAAACAAAACTGTGGTATGCATATGTCCCTTTGAAGAAGTAAATAAAAAAGTGTCAACTTTCAATTTAGTTAATACAATCAGTCCTCAAATGCACCAGATTATCATGCCATATGTATATTTTCTGTGAATACATTTATTACATCTTCTCAATTTGCAGGGTCCCCAGTCAGAGATGCTTGCTACTTTCTAATTTACATTCTTTTTCTATTCCGATAATTATAACATTTAGCTTGCTTATAAAAATTCTGAATATCTGGTTGTTAATACAGGTTGTTTCCACCGTAAGAATAAGACAGTAACTCAGAGTCATGAAATTGTTTTTTACATTAGTTAAATATATGATTTTAACTGATTTTCTTTAGGTGGAAAATTATTTACTTGTAGTGATCATTAGTACTAATCATTTCAGTTGCCTCACCTACATGTAGTCGAAAATGTGCTGTAATTTAAAATTCTGTCCTTCTTGCAAAAATAACTTGGCATGCTGAAATTTTGTAGCATCAGGTTGTTATCATTTTGTTTTTTTGTCAGGTTTACTTTTTGCCTTCCTGGAAATGCACAGACTGTTAGACAAGCTAGTATATCTGAATATGTGAAATTTTTGAGGGATGAAACATCTATACCTGACCACCCAAACCAGAGCTGGAAGTGGGCCAGTTCAATTTTTTGCCTACTTGCAGTGTTTTTAAGACATAATGCATTACAATCCCCAAACCACATTATGATTTAATGTAAGTATTTCTTGGCACTCAAAAGTCCAAAGAGAACCCAACCTTCACTGTTTATTGTATTGTAATTATACCTCAGCTCATAGACTTAAACAGATAGTGTTGGCACTTATGTGTCTCCATGTTAGGCACTGGCCAAAAACAAATTGAATGTTTTATTAATTTAAGTAAAGAAAAAAATAATACAATTTTTTTTTTTACCCATTTTCTGTGTTTCACTCTGCTTTTCCGTAATTTCCACAACATCTTAGCCAGTTTCTTCTCACTACATGAGCAATACTCTTTTTCATGTCTTTCTTTCCTTTCCCTATTTTAATAAGTTGCAAGCTGCCTTGCAACTTTCAAAATACAATACAGTAATATGTTTTGGAGATGGTTATTAGGCGTAAGCTTTCTTTTCTGCAAAGCTTTTTGCTATATTTGATTCTTATTTTGAATTAAACATGGAAAGGTTGTTAATTTTTTATTTTGAGAGAATCTTTTAAATTATTTATATGTCTCTTAGTACTCCAGAATGTTTTTTGGTCCAGCCATGATTTCAGCCTTATGGTTTGAAGTATCTCTGATTTCAGTTCAGTTTTTCAAACATATTATGGAGTTTACCTATACAACGTAAATAGCTTTGAACTAATCTATATGTTTCTGCTTGAGTATTTTGAAATTGGTAAAATTTGCAATTGCAGCATACCTCTGAACGTGTTAGTTTGTTTGGCTTCCACTCCGTGAAGAGTGCTATACAAAAATAATTGACTTAATTTGACCTTGCAATGAAAGTACAGATCAATGTAACTGATTAAGTCTCAAACACTAACTAGTTGTTGCATTAGAGATTAGTGAATTCCAATTTTTGCCAACTTTCATCTTGTTTCCACATGCTCCCACACAGCCTTTATTCCACGCCTTTGCTGCCATTATAAAACATTCTTCTTTTCCTCAGTGTAGAGTAGAGAACAAGAATGCCAGAATTTGAGCACAGGTGGGTGATGAGGTCAAACTTAGTCATGGTTGTAACAGCTTTCATTATGACAGGCATAAATCACTGGTACATCTTGTGTAGAGCATTTTTTTGCTTTTGACTGCCAGCAGAAAAGCTTCAACTTTTGATTTAGTAAATCGGCTTGAAAAACAGACTATTTCAGTATGTCAGTCTTAAGGAAACTTTTATTATAAAATAATAGCCTACTGACTGGTGTTCTACTATATAATATAATCTGGGGCCTGAGTCCTTATGATCAGCCACCCATGTACACACCCACACTCACATTCATGTAAATCTTATTTGGAAATACCAGTACACTTTACATATACTGTACATCGTTGATGATGTTGGAGGGAATCTGCAGAACCTGGTGAAAAAAAAAACCAGACAAACTTGGGTGAACGTACATTGCAAACAACAACATAGACAACAGCTGTTCACAGGATTAAAACTCCAGACACTGGGTCTGTGAGGCAACCATGCTACCCACTGTGCCACATTGATTAGCCATTTAAAGCTGTTACTTATCAACACTTTCACTGTCCAATGAGGATATCAGCTCTGTGCAAATGGACCCCTGCACCAGACTCAGGCCACTGAATATTCATTTTGGCAAGTGGAACTTTGGGATTCTGATAGGTATAGGTGTACACTGGATATTTGAAATCTGATTGGTTGTTTTCAGTCAATTTGTTCACTACACAAGAATTGCAGTTTTACTTTAATTATGTTGAGCTTGGTTTTGGTATATACTGTAGAAGTTGTTTTCTGTGTTGCTTGGTCCATATTCATTTCTGGTGCAATATATTTCATGTCCAGTCCTACAGGATTCTTTTTTTAAACATACACCTTTAAAATACCTTAAATGTGCCTATCAGAGTGACTGTATATAAGTTTATACTTGCAATTTAATATTCCAGAACTCGCTCCTTGCAGATATGACATGCAAAGCATATATCAACTTCCAGCAGAGGTATTAAAGAAAGTTCCTCTCGATACTTTTATTGCATATAGTGCAGGTGTATGCTTCCACTTTTTTAAAGCATCCTCACCCTTTCAATTCAACAATTATCTTTCCTAAATTTAATTTAGTCTTGTTTCACTTTTGGCTTAATGTAATGGTGACACATACATGTTCCATTTCTTCTTTCCAATAAAACTAAAATTTGAATGATTTCAGTTTACAATAAAAGCAATTTTTCAAATGCATAATGCTTGAATCAGATCAGTACTTTTTATTAATTCCATGTTGTCACAAATCCATCCATCCATTATCCAACCCGCTGTATCCTAACTACAAGGTCATGGGGGTCTGCTGGAGCCAGTCCCAGCCAACACAGGGTGCAAGGCAGGAAACAAACCCACGCAGACATGGGGAGAACATGCAAACTCCATGCAGGTAGGACCCGGGAATTGAACCCGGGTCTCCTAACAGCAAGGCAGCAGCGCTACCCACTGCGCCACCGTGTCGCCCTGTTGTCACAAAATCAATACATATTGTATATTGACTAATTTTTTGAAGTAGGTTGTAAACACAGATTTATGTTGCTCATCCTTTTTGTTCTTTTTGGTAACATACAAACTGTATTTAATATTAATATGAGAGTACTTTAATCACCCTGGAACAGCCTGTAATAAGAGCACTCTTTTTAAAACACACATATTTAAAAAGTTCCTCCATTTCCCAAGCTTTCTTCAAGTATTATCATTTCTTGCTACTTACATTCAAAAAGCCTTCAGTCAGTATGTACATTCCATACACGTGTCCTCTTCACTTAATTTCAGCAGTTCTTTTCTACTCAGGCACTTAAACAGAGCTCTCATTTATTTCACTTGTTCCTCTTAAAGACACTTAATAATGACAAGTGCTTGTACTTCACAGTTGTTTTCAGTCCTGTTTGTGGGATCATCCACTGTAAGAAAAGTCTTTCTTGAGAGAAAATTTATAATAAAAACAATATACAATTCAGAAATATTGCAAGACATCAATGATCATGAGCTTGTCATTTATTTTTGTGAATCGGTAACCAAATAATAAATAACAGAGTTAAATAATCCTCTTTAAATGACAGTTTCAGATAAGGGAACATTTCATTCATCTAATAAAATAGCTTCAAAGATATTAAAATAAGCTGCATTAAACTCAATGATTATTTGAAGTAGACTTAGAAATCCCAAATCATTGCTTTTTAAAGTATAGCACACTTTGTGTTTTACATGACAAATAATGTGAGAATAGCAGTTAAGTGAGGATCAAACACTGTGTGTTGCATTTAGTTCCAAACAAGTCCACTGCTTTTTGCAAAGACTATACATAATGAACTGTACATCACTACAAAGTAATTTGATCAGCAGGATAACTCAGGTAAGGAGAAATGTAATTGTTTCATAGCATTCAGGGTACTTCGGCCATTACTTGTGACTAGAAACAGCATGAATGAAATATAAAGAGTTCAATGTTAACTCCCTGTAGTCGGCCAGTCAGATATGCTCTTTGTCCTCAGCAAATATCAGAAAATGTAACTTTCTCTAAGCATTATATCCTGGTGCCAAAACCCAACCATCTTTAGCATTGGTCTGTGCAATCCTTTTACCAAATTCAGTGTTTAGACTGTGCAAGGGTGCCGTGGAAAACATTGTTTCTTTGTAGCCCCATGAGAATTGATTTGATTCTCAGCCTGACCACTGTGTGAGTGCACACTTCATTTCCATGTGTTTGAGTGTTTCACTTCACACTTTGGTTTACCACCACATGCCAAACAGGTCTGGGTAAGGTTTTATGGATGACCACCTTGTGTCTCATGCAGCCTTCTTGGCAGTTGTAACATTGGATTAATGGGTTTGGTAAATGAATGCAATTAAATGTTATCTACATTTTTATTCTATATATTTTGTAAAAGACTGAAAAGATGTATAAGTATTGAAATGTAAACAAATCATAATCCAACATTTTGAATAGCCGTTAAAAGGGCTAATAAAAATTACACTTAGGTGTATCTTGCTCACGATAGGAAATAGAGTGGTTAGTACGGTTACCTGGGTTCAAATCTGAATTTATCTGTGTGAGGTTTTTTTCCATCTCCATGTACTGTGGCTTTTATTGTCAATGAAATGCTACTTCAATCTGACTTACAAGATATTTAAACACAATTGTGACAACATCTCCTTCAGTAGTTTGGTGAAACTGAATAATTCTGTATATGTGCAAGACTTGTATGGAGGTCATTTCTTTCCAACAAGAGGAATATTGTATATATTTAACAAAAACTACTACGGAATTTCAATTTGCAGTCTTTTTAGTGAATAAAGTGAAAAGAATTTCATGTTCCAATCAGAAGAACAGAAAATAGCAAAATGTCGGCACAAAATAGTGGTAAAAGGTGCAGTGTTTTTTTACAGTATATTGGATGAATGCTGTGATTGCCTGGATTAACATCTTCATTTATAGATAGATTTTGAGTATCAGTTTGCCTGTTTTTTCTTTCACTTTAACATGAATTATTTATCCATTTTTTTTTTCAAAAACTTAACTGACATTCATCAAACTCCAAGCACAAAAACCCCTGACTCTGTATCGTAAATTCTGCATTTAACATGTGAGACTGCAGCATTAACTGTTTTGTTACTTTGTTTTCTTTTAACTTTACCCAAACTGATCAACATGCACAGAAGTATTATTGGATCTCTTTTCATTTGACCAAGAGTCATCTCTCTTTTTTAAAATAAAATACTGTGTAGTTTTCAACAATTGTCTTAGATCAGTTGTCAAAAAAAAAAAAACGTTATTTAACTGTGAATAATAAAGCACAGTGAGTAAAAAAAATACAGTTATATATATATATATTAGTCGAAACAGTTCTGTGTTACAAAATGATTATCATTTAAAAAAGCAAATTGCAGTGGGAATGCTGCTCATAGTAACGATGGACCAAGCAAGGAATTTAGTTTGAACTATTTAAAGGGCAAAAGGTCAATCATCTGTTCAAACGTTTCGAGACGTGAGCGTCTTAAATTTCTCTAAAGCTTTTGAGGTAATTTGTCTCCCTTTTGTAAGTCATTCAAAACTTAAATCAGACTTGGCCATTTAAACCCAGCAAGTGGACAACACAATCACAGGGAGCAAAAGGCTGTTTCTGAATTATTCATCCACCTCACCAGACTTCATGGTAAATTTAAAATATGAGTTATAGTGTAAAGAACAAAGGCATCCTAGCATACTGGAAATAAATAGAAACTGTAAACATTTCCGTCATAATGTAAAATAAGAAATCCACTGTATTTGTTGATCTATGTAGCCATGTAAAATTTCATTTTTGCCTAAACTTTTATGTAAAAATCAAAACCCACCCTCACATCACTTTTTTTAACCTGCTGTTTCCATTACAGGGATGTGGTAAGCCAAGTTGGCATTCATGCCATTAGCTTAAGGAAAGAACCCTAGATGGTTACTTCTCACCATACAGCTATGTTCAAGAACAGTAATCTTTTTACTTAATGTTTCAACATCTTACTTCAGAACTGTTGATTTTCTTGGAGATAATATAAAATATTTTTATGTTTTTATTAACAGGTCTAGTTCATTTTTTTCTTGCCTCCTTTGCAGCCTATCATTTTATCTGGCAAAGGACCATTATTTCTTGGGCCATTTGTTTTTTTACTCAGTTTCAGACTGTCTTTATTTTATCATGATATTATCATTTGGCAAAGTGCTTCCTTCTATTTGCCTCTTGTTAAATACTATCCCTTTTTTACTCCCAAAATATAGTCTCCTATAAATAATACCTTCCCTCCTAAATGTTTTTTTTAAATCTGTTTCAGTACAGTACAACGAAATTTTACCAAGTCAATGTTGTGTTCACTTAATGATTTTTCATCTTAATTTGAAATGTGGTTTAGAGAAACTTCTGATCATTATGACAGCCCATGCCTAACCTAATCTTATGTTAACTGATAAAATGCCTACATACTGTAAATCATTTTGATAAGGCATTAAGCCACAATAAGATGGGCAAACATTTCCAGTGTGCCTTGATGTAGAATCTGCAAGTATTTGGGACTGTACCGTAGAGAAACAAAACTAGTCTTCCAATAGCAGTTCGGTCATTTGGTGTTTCATTGTTTCTATTATTGTATTGTGTTCCTGAGGTGGCAAGTAATGATCATTACTTGTGTTCTGATTTGTGTGTTATATTTACTCCATTTTCTGACACACATTGTACACCCAATCTACCTGGAAAGGGGTATGTCTCTGAATTGTCTTTCCTAAGATTTCTTCCATTTTTTTCCCTACAAGGTTGTTTTTTGTTAGTTTTTCTTGTCTTCTTAGGGAATCCAGGTTTGTGGGGCTGTCAAAAAACAAGGCATGTTAAAGCTCACTTTGGGCTATACAAGAAATAAATTGTTGTTGTTGTTATGGTGATTAAATAGCAGAGTCATCCATAAATTCAGAGATGAGATCTTACAAATAGGTTGTCTAAGGCTATGCTATCCCTTCCTGCATCTGTAGCACACCAGTAAAGTCAATTATATTCTATGGCCCCCTATTGCTATAGAGGAGTGTAATGCAGTTGCAGAAAATATGACATGCTGTATGTTTGAGTGCACCCACACGTGGAAGGGGCCCTTGGTAATTAAATGACAGGCAGACATGAAGTGAATAGTGCATGAAAATTCATGTGCATTAAAACACACAATAAAGCCTGTCTGTGTATATGTATAGGTGTGAATCTAGCATAAGGCCTATATCATGCAATGTTATTAGACTCTTCCAACCATTTATTGGCCATATTTTATTCTCTTTGAACAGAAGCATTGTAATCCAGGAAGATCTCATTATAATCCAAATGTAGTTACTTCATCATAGGATATATGTGATCACTTAGAGTTGTTTTCTGCTTATTGCTGTCTACCTTGCCCCCTGGAGACCAAACCCATCGCATTAATAAAATAATACCTAGCTCCATCTCAAACCCACCACAATTCTTCACCATGGGAAACGGGTATTTCACCTGGTTAGAAAAAGGCGAGGACTGACTCGTGTAACCAAGAGATCCCCAAACTACCCAGTAGCTCTACAGTTCTTGTCACCATTTTACTTGTGAAGATACTGTACATTTTCAGTTTTATGCCTAACTTTATTTTCAAACAATTGTATCCAACATATTAAGCAATAAGGCCATGCATGAAAATGCTGAGCAGAGCTAAAGCAGTAAAAAATGTTAATTGCTTTTTTTTATCTCAGCCAATTCACTTTCTTAGAACTAAAACATTAGAGATAAAGTAATCAGTCATTTACTGCTTTTATTTGTCACTTATCTGTGTAATTTTGAAATGTTGAAAACACAAATTTCCTGCTAAAAACTTTTTTTGACAGATATTCACTAATCTATTACCTGGTCATTAATGCCTAAATTGACATAAATTGCAGCCTTTATTTGTACTGTAAAAAATGTTTAATGAACAACCAGTCACTCCTATTGATCATACAGTTTCATTAGTTTGCTACAGAAAATTCAAACAAGCATTCTCCAAAATGTCAAACCCTGTGAGTTCATTCAGCTGATTTAGCCTCATGTTTTTGTTGCAGTTTTCCTTCGTAGTAATTTACTGAGCTCTAAATTCCTTAATTTTTTCAATCATCCTTTTGTTGAAAAGCTCTCAGTTTTGTATTCTGTCTCATATACATTAAAAGTAAGTTAAACACACAAAAATCAAATAAAATAGACCTAAAGCTTCTTGAAGTTACTTTTATATTCTTTTTGGCTTTGAAAGAAACCAGCTTTATGATCATTAGTTTATGATGATACAAATTACAGTAGAGTATTTTTAGGTAAATATTAACTGATATTAATTAATAAGAACACTGAATAATCAAAAATATTCATGTTAATGTGTGGCATTCACTTACATGTTATTCAGTCTGGCACCTTGGTTGTAATGTCTGCCTATATCTGGATTTGGATTTGAATGTTTTTGTAGTAACATAGTTCTCCTTTGGTTGTGTAGGTTTTTACTAGATATTCCTGGCATTCAACCCTAACAAGATCCACAATGGTTACATGTATTAGTTAGTCTGAACTCACTACTATGTGTCTGGGGTAGCCCTGAGATGCAGTAGCACCATGTTGCATAGTTGGATTTTCACTTCTGCTAGGTTCTTCCAGGATAGACCTATGGATCTTCTTGATCCTGAATGGTCAAAAATGAGTTAGAAAATGGATATATTAATTATACTTTATGGATATTGCTGCAATGAAGAGAAGAATTTTTCCTTTTTTTAATTACAGTGATTCAGTAGTTAAAATGGGCCAAACATTTCAAAATAACATTATTATATTTTTTAAATATTGTGTACCTATTGTTTAGTTCAGATTTTAGTCATGAGTTTAAACATTGTGTCCCTAGTTTCTTCTGTAGTAAATAATTTAGCAATATGAAGCCCATTTTCATATCTTACAATCCTAAATTTAATACGGAGCTTTCTGTGTTGATGGGTGGATAAAAAATTCCACTTTAATGCATGGAGATTCCATAATGCAGCACAATTATATGTGAGCATTTCAAAGGAGGAAAAGCATTTTTATATCTGATAATTAATTCACTTTTGTTGTTTGTTGCATTGTTTGTTACTTTTACTTCAGAAGACCATCATTATGGAAGCATGCTATAATTCTGAATGTGGTTAAAGGGAGAAAAAAATGCCCTTGCAAACATCTTTTAAAATAGTCTGTTCCCACTTAGTAAAAAGTCAGGTCATAGGAGGACTAAAGCCTATCCCAGCATGGATTTACAAGGCAAAAATCATATCCTGGTTGTGATGTTACTCCAAGCTATTGCACATTGGTTGAGTGAGTGCAACACCACATTATCTTGAGGAAAACACTCACATTGAAACAGATAGAATTTGCAAACTCTGCACCAGATACTGAATATGGGCTAGATTTCAAGCCTCAGTCTCTGGGAACTGCAAAAGCAGTAAATCTAACCACAATAAAACTTATCTTCTCTAAATTCTCCCGATACTTTTTTCAGTATCTCTCTTTTAAACTGTGTGGTCTGCTGGGGTACACCAAACGCCCAAAGTTAACTCTTTCTTTCTTTCTTTGTAGTATCAACAACAACTAGCCTGTTTTTTAAGAAACCTTTTTCTCTGCTTTGCTCTTCCCTCTTTTTGGATTTATTGATTTTCATGTCATAGTTATTTTATACCTATGCAGATTTGTGCATTATTTTGTGTAACCTGATTCCAACTTTGTCTGTCTCTAAATACCTTTCTTTCTTTCTTTCTTTCCACCTCCACTCCTTCTAGCAAGCTTTGTCTTCCTTCCTCCCTACTCTGGCTCCTGGAACGAATGCAGGCCCCAAGGCAGCATCCACGGAACCCAACAGGGCCATAGTGAACTTCAACTCCTAGTATGCCCTGTGGGAAACTGTGGTGTCCCAGCAACCCAGGGGATTTATTGCCCTGACCACGCTCTCTCCCCGGTTCCTTCCACAATATTGGTGTCCTGGCTATGCAGGGCCCCTGGTCTCTGATGACAACTCTTTTATTTCTTTTTTCTGGTCCTTTACCTCTCACTCTCTTTCCTTGATTGTATCTATTAATATTCCTTTCTTATCCCACATTTTTCACTCCTTGTACCTTTCTGCTCTCTCACCTTCTTGAGCACTACTTCAGCCAATGAAAATTCATTGATTCTCTCCACCTCTCAATGTCTAGGAGTCCTCTAAACTGTGTTGCAGATCAATGTGTCATGAGGTCCTAGTATTAATAAGTGGTTATCAACTACATAGCTGGTTATGAGCTGGAAGGTGGCTGATCAATGATACGGGAATATTTTAATCCTGTGAAATTTGCTTCTCAATGCTTTCTTAACAGGCAAAGTAGTGTGGCTGGTGTCTTCCTTGTGTGTACTTGACATTTCTATTATTTATCTTTTTTTTTTTTTTGAATTTACATTTTCTTACATTTCTTACGTTGGGTTTGGGAACAGCACTGGTTATTCAGTTTTTTTTTTATTTGGCACCTCCTGATTTATTGGTACAAGAAAACCTTCATAAATGATATCTCATTCTACTTGTCTAGTTAGTTTATGGTTACCCCACTATGTTTGGCCCACTACACCTGAAAATCTCTCTTTTTTAGTTCATTTTTGAAGCATATTTTTACAGGAAATTATATATTTATGATAAAGAGTAAACCAATAGGTGTCTTCATCAAAAATGATTAGAAGAACCTAAAGTTGTTCATGTCACATCAACCCCAGGAAATGAGGGGTTAATGTTACTCATTTTACTACACTTCAGCAAAAAAATGTGGATGCCAGGTTTCCTTTTATGTTATTTCTAAGTTGCTGATAACAAATATGCCATTTTTGATATTTAATTCTTTCCCAGTGGTACTACTCCTCAAAGAACAACTCCCAGTTTAAACAAAAATTAGAATTTAAAAAAGTAATATAACAATCAGCTACAAGATAAAAATAGTCATAGTAGTGGTATCTTACTTGCATGTCCAAGTAGTGTGCAACACATCACCCCTCCCCAGTGCTATGATAAATAACAGTGTGTTAAATAACTTCATTTTATTTAACAAAAACATAAATTATCCTACTTGATTTACTCCATATCTCTGTATTTATACTTCTTGCTCAGTCATGCTCTCAGTTACCATGATATATAAACTGTTACCAAGTAATTGTATGTGACCCTGCCAGGACAATAATCTATTAGGAGTAGTGTTTGCTGCAAAACAGTGTCTGACTCTGAGGAAAAATGTAAACGAACAAAAATCTTGTTCAAAATTCATTGAGAATTCAGCGTGATATTCATAGATGAGACTTGGAATCATTACTTTCGATTACATTGAATTCAAATTATAACTAAAAAATATACAGAATTTAATTTTATGAAACAACCCACACATTGAATTGCCTAGAGACTCTTATTTTGATGACACTGTCATTTTGCTCTAACAGCACTGTGAGAAATGCAGGTTACCCCATCACTTAAAAAGTTGAAATTTTGTTCTTGGTAATATACAGTGGCTTGGCACTACAGTAGAATCATTGTTAATAAACAACCCTTCATGTAACGGAGTAATCTTGAAACAAATTAACAAATAGAACAAACACTGACAAATAGAAAACAGCACATGCTTAGACTGCCCAAAATAATACAATAGTAGAGATTTGAGTTTACCATTTTGGAGATATTTACTCCTGAAACAGCTAAAAAGTACATTTTAATACTTTATATTATATTATATATATATGCATGCGGCCCGGACATGCGTGGCCTTGGAGAGGCTCAGGTGGTAAGCGCTAACCTCCCGGGCGCCCGCCCGGACCTCTTGTCACCACGCCAGCCAGCGCACGGTCACCCAGTTGCCTTCCACCCCCCATCGGCCGGCATATATATATTTGGCTTGAGATTTTTTCCCCATTGGTAATAGACTATGTTGATTATTTTACTAGAAATGCCTGTTTATTAAAAATACAGTATTCTCAAAACCACACATTCCATCCTGTACTGCCTGCCGCCTTAAGAGATTCACACATACCGTATACTGTACATGTTGCAGAAATTCTATGTTAGTGTTAATCTTATCTATGTAATACCTAAGGTTTTGTATTCAAAATTTTTTTTGTTCATGAAAGCAAGAGGCATATTATCTGATAATAGTGGAAATACAGTGATAGTGTGTTGTTATACCCTTCCATCATTCAGTTTTAATACCTGGTTTTCAAGGAGCCGGTCCCCTAGGTACTAGCTTCTGCCTCAAAGCTAATTTTTGTTGTTACTTATTATTAATACATGGACAGTACATGTGTACACAGTTCCTTGTCATCATACCATTTTAAAATTATACTTAGGGGTCATATTTTCCTTCCAGGTCTTGTATTTTAAAGCTATCAAGCACACTTGAGCTATGCTGTACTTATCATTATTGTTCAGGTCTTCAAAGAGTTCACAAGCAGATGAAACAGATATAAGCATATGCAGAGTTCCTGATTTATGAGGGTTCAGTGCCAGAGAGTCCTTCCTAGGACTATGGAATGAATTCTTCAAGCTGCGACACAAAAAATGTGTGTAATTCGGTGTATTTGTCATGTAAACTAAACAAACCATTTGGCCAGCCTCTGGTAAAATTTTATAAATATTTTTAATAAAACTGTCTTATGGTTGACATTAAAGTGTGCCTTGGATTGAAATGCATTGTTCAAATTAAAAAAAGTTTCAATTTGGTTATATTTTAAACCATACAATTTACACATGATGTTTAAAGATTGTGGCTGTGTTAAAAGGTGATAGTTCATTTTTATGTGATAAACGTAAAACCTTAGGGTCATTGAAAATATATTTGAAGAATTCAAACGCTTTTCATGCATACCTTAACAAAATAATTTATTACTCAAAATGTATACAGTATCTAGTAATTTATAAGCTGCACATTTTAAATTATAAAACTAGTTAAAACATTTGAATTGTTCATAGCACATTGTCTTCATTATGAGCATCATTAATAAAAAGAAAACAAATAAAGAAAGGAGTTTGAAATATGGTAAATTAGAGGTGACTGAATCCCTTTCTCTTTTGTACATTGTCACAGTTGGGTCCCAATTTGGGATACCAATGTGGTTTGTCATGTGGTGGGTGCAGCAATGTGCTGTATCATTGCATGTTCCCAACCAACCCAAAACAGTTATGTTGTACAAATTATTTTTTTTAATTATGTATATGCATTCTTCAATAAATCACAATAAAGTGCTTCATTGACAAAATCGTAATTAGGATCATATCTTTCATGTTGCCAGTTCATTATATGTGTTTTCTCCCATTTTCAAAAGTTAAGTGGGTTAGGTTAATTGGCGACCTTATTTTGTCCTGGTGTAAAAGATGAATATACTGTACTTTGCACCTGTGGTTGCTGACTTGTCCACAGTGTTACAGCTTTCAGTTTGGATTTAGGAAATGGATAGCTGCATAAATGTGAAATATTCTTAGACAATGCAACTGACCACAGAATAATCACATAGCCAGTGAAACATGTGCCTTATCGTCTATTGCTGTTTTATTCATAGTGGTGAATAATGCATTACTTAAACCCAGTTAATAGCCTTCCAGTTATTTTTCTTATAATTTTGTTTCAGTTCCTATATTTTGCAGTTACCATAGATCCTCCTATTAAAAAAGATATAACTAAACTCTAGAAATTTGTATTTAAAAATAAAATAATGTTAAATATAAAATATATTTGATGAAAGGGTATGAAATCATCAATGTTGGATGGAAAAATATGTAAATATGTATTTTTTCCCCAAACACAAATGGCTTCAGATATTAAAAATAGGATTGTAGAGGTAGTTAGCAAATGTGTTGCTTAGGCAGAGTGTTTTTATGGCTGAGTTTGCATCAGAAGTGACCTTAATGTATTTGCTTACACTTTAATGTTAGGATAAAAACATTCGATGAAAATTGGCTGGACTGAAGGAATTGATGTTATATAGTAGCTATGGTGTTTAAAAATAAGGAACTTTCTAACTGTTTAAAATTAACAGTTTACAAGATTAATTCAATAAGACCCATGCTTAATGTAACAGCAGCATTTCATTAGCAGTATGCTCTGGCTTAGGTAGTCCTGTAATAACCATCTATTCTTCTTGCATCTAAAGTGAGGTGAGAACTGCACCAAAAATAATAAGCATCACTTTTTCTAAGACGTGTCAAAGATTCACATGCCTATCCATATTTCTATAGTAACTTGTACATCCAAATCATTAACATTTAAGTCTTTTAATGACTTGCTAATTATTTAATTATATTATATATTATAATATTAGAACTCCTGCTGAATTAATGTATACAATGATTTACATGATGTATGTATAAGGTTTTTTTTTTTTTCTCCCATTTTTGAAGTTGTCCTTGCCTTTCGCCAACACAGTGTGTAATGCTTATTGGTGAAAACACAATAAACAGGCAGGTCAAAGTACAACACTGTTGTGCAGTAAGCTTGACTGGAAATTTCAACTTAGGCTTACATGAATGAAAGCTGCTTGATGGACTGGTGTTCCATCCATGGTGGCTTCTGTCTTTGTCATTGTTGTCTGAATCTCCCAATATCATTTTAAAAATACATATTAATTAAAATGATGTCTGTACTTTTCTCTTGCTGTTGGTTTTAGTTGAGTGTTTTCCCATTACTAGAAAAAAATTGGTAGGTGAGAGTTGATAAAGTGCTTGAGGCTTTTTGTACTTTTCCAAGTAGGGTGTTGTGCTGCGTTAGTCATTATGGATGTAATGAGAAGTCAAGCAAAATGACACCTTTTATTGGCTAACTAAAAAGATTACAATATGGAAGATTTTGAGGCAACTCAGGCACCTTCTTCACATTAGGATTTTTTCAAAAGATTTCTGTTTTTGTTGCAAATTTAAACATTGATTTCACCTGGAATCATATGTATAAGAGACTTAAATTTTATTTATTATTTGTTTGTCAAACTCACATAGACAGACAGACGTTAATCATTATATGTAAAATTAGACATTTTCATAAAAGATATAGCTTGTTGGGTAGAGGAATAATAATATTTGTTCTTGTTACATTGTTGTGCATTGAATACTGCAGCAGTTCAGCTATAGCTAAAGCCATAAAGTGGCAAAGCTGAACTAAGTCATTCTACACAAGACTTGTTTTAGAAACATAAGAAATTTTGCAAATAAGAGAGTATCATTCAGTCCATCACGTTAATTTGGTTACCTAATAGCCATTTCATTAAGGTTATTTTTGAAAGATTTTAAGGTTTTTACAAATACTGTAGAATCAGTAATTTGTTCCAGATTCTTAAAGCTCATTGTGTAAAGATTTGCATCCTGGTTGCTGATGTGCATGCATGGCCCCATAGTTTGAACAGTTGCATATGTGATTAACTATTTATCCTAAAAAACTGCGCTTTGTTAACTTTGTTGATTTTTAAGGACTGCATTAAGTCACCACATAGCCTTCTCTGCCTGGAGTCTCTACTGCATATGCCTCCTATATGTTAGCATCTCCAATGTTATCTTCATAGTTAATGTTCCTTTTTTCTAAGTATAGTGTTGGTCCTTGACTGAAAAAATTAAATTGCATAGTTTTGTCCTTAATTTAGCAACAGACTCGTAATTTTTTGTGCTTTTGCTGTCTTTTTTGCATTAGCTATCCTCCCATTTTATGGTCATGTGTAAATTTCACATTTTTGCTCTGTATGCAAGACTAAAAGTTATTTGTATAAATTAGAAAGAATAATCATAGTAGTTCAAGTTCCATAGGAACTCCACTAATCATCTTACCTCTTGTCAAGAGTTCTGGTCTTGCCTGTTCTCTGTTTCTACAGCCTTTTAACAAGATTGAAGTCCATTTTCATAAGAGACCTCTGGTATGATTAGCTTGTAGTTTACATTTTTTTAAAATTCTGTTGCCATTTGAAAAAATCAGAATGATTTGGCAGAATCTTTTTCACATAAGCCCATATTTCTCTTATGTTGAATTTCCTGCCTTCTAATTTGTTTGAGTGTGCACTCTATAATATTGGCACTTATTGGTCAATTGTTAAATGTCATCAGTTTTACCTTTCTCTGGATTTGTTACGATTATTTCTCCCTTTTGAAGAGGCTGGTGTGATGGTGAACTCATGAGGCCCAGGGAGCACATCTGACACCTTTATTTTAAAAATCTTCAAACTAATATTCTCGTAATGTTCCTTAAGGCATTGTTCTTATTAATACATCTTCAAAATATCTATTTTCTTTTTCTTCTTAAGACTTGTTAAATTCTCTTTTGTTGTTTTATTGGTTTTTAGTCACCTATTCATCATTTTTGTATAACATCATTTGTACTCAGTGTTAAATCTTTTCACTGGTTGTGTGAAAGCCTGTCTTTGAATTCCAGCATTTTAGTCAGTGAGTTTTTAAAGAATTTCCATGTACTTTATATTCTTTAAATATAAATTGCTGAATGTTGTAAACCTATATTTTATGTCAAAATGAATCTATACATTTGGTTTAAAGTATACTTTTCTGTAATTGTGTTTTTCACTGTATTTTGTTTTAGTCCCTTCTTGTTGTTGATTGCAATCCTAACTTACACATAATTCAGATCATTTCTTTTTATTTGGGTATCCCATACTAGCACTGCAAATGTATCATTTATTTGGTTATTTTTATAATTTCTCTTCATAATAATCAAGACAGTATGATTGAACATAATCAATACATTATTACCAAATCCATCTTAAAAGCTTTACTTTTTATACATGTGGCTTAAAGAGCTACAGTATGTGTCGTCTTCATATATAGAAATATAGGGTATTAAATAATTTGCCCCTCATTTTTGTTAAATTTTTTTTTTTTTTTTTTTTGACAAATTAAGCTATAAAATGTCAACAAGTGTATGAAAGGGTATTAACATGTTTTGGCAAAAAGTAAACTTTCTGTGTATAACTTAAAATCAAAGAACCATTTCCTATTTTAATATGTATTTTTTATATGCAGTATTGTGTAGTAATATAATCATAAATCAATCATAAACACGGAATATCCTAAATCATATACCAGTTATAGTTCAATAAAATGCTTTTCTCACTCTTGCTCATTTCTTCTCAGGTATACAGTATATACACAATACATATATAGTACAGTAAATATTCACACATGTATTTTTTTATTTGAAAAAATAAAAGCTCTGTTTATGATACAGTTTTTCATGAACTTAACATTTATTTGCAATACACTGCTTTAATATTCATTCACGTTTTACCTTTCATTCACTTTGATCATCTGTACTACTAAACTTCCCCTTGAAATTTTGTATTTATAACAGTTATCTGCATTTTGAATTGCATAAGTAGCATTAGTGTCATAAATTGTATTTTATGCAATAGGAAATGAATACAAATTCCAAATAATGTAGACCTCATCTTTCGTATGAGATCAAGATAAGTAAAAGGTACATACAGGAGTACTAAAATATTTTCATCCAGTCAAAGTGCCAGACACAAACGTAAAACTCGGATACCATTGCATCCAGAGGCACTTGTGTAAATGTAGGGTAGTAAATCTTGGCTAAGTTTCTCAGTAATTCTGTGTAAAGTGAAAGACATTAAAAAGTAACTTATCTTTCCTGTCTGGTAAATTACCTTTGAATGATTCCTTTGGGAGTCTGGAGGCTTATAGACTCTGCACTGTGACCTTGATACACAAAAGGGTGACAGGGTCATCCTTTTACTTAAATGCTCTATTTTTTCCTTTCTTTTTATTTTTAAAGTTACTTATTCACAGATGCGTTCATGGTGGGGGCACACACAGGCTTTGCTTCTGCAATCTTACAGAATCTCCATCATTGTAGGAGGTTAAAATGTATTCACGAGTAAAAGATATTCAAGAAAAGGAAATGTGCTGTTTAACACTATAATATCCTAAATGCTAAGCTAAGAGTCTTTGCCATAGTTAAGTAAACCTTATTGTGGCCAACAGTGACAACTGAGAATTTTTTTTTTTTTGTGCAGAAATCAAAGTGACATTTAATTAGACCATCCTATAAAACTGCTTAAAAAGTACAAATCAAAGGGAAAAAAAATAAGTACAATTTCTCTTAAGCTTCTCCAAATGTATAGATTGTTATGTTTCAAATGAGGAATACCTGTCTTTTATTACCTACTATGGACGCCCACATTGTAGTTTGGCATAGATTTAACAGTGTAACTGATTTGGACACTAAAGGTAATTGACTCTTTTAGTAGCACCTAAAGATGCACATATAATTTCCTCAAATGGGGAGCTTACTTAGTCGACTTAGCATCTTAATGATGTAACACTTGTTTGGAAAAAGTATTAGATTTTAAATACTGATGTTGATTTTCATTAAGTTAAACTTTGAATGTACTGTATTTTTGTACGCTAGGTCAGATCTCCAATGTCTTCAGTTTTGAATACTATTATTTTTGCATCGTCTAGTCCATTATCATAGACACTATTTTCCTTTTTGCTTTTTCTGCCACCAGTGAAGCTTGTTTGTACAAAGTTCATTTCAGTTTGTCTTTTTGCCTCCATATACACAGCTTGGTGAAATACTTATCGGTATTTTGTATTCTTTGTAAAATGCTTCTTCTCCATTCCCCCAACTGCTGCTCTTCTTATTAATATGAAGTATCAACAACAACTAACCTGTTTTTTAAGAAACCTTTTTCTCTGCTTTGCTCTTCCCTCTTTTCGGAGATATTGATTTTCATGTCATAGTCAGTTTATACCTATGCAGATTAATGCATTATTTTGTGTAACCTGATTCCAACTTTGTTCGTCTCTAAATGCCTTTCTTTCTTTCTTTTCTCATTTGCATTATCTTCATTAGTAATAGATTGATTATGATCTGTTTCCTGCTTTTTTTTTCCTTGCATCTTTTATACATTACACCACACTTGGGGCCTCATTTATAAACGGTGCGTACACACAAAAATGTTGCCTATGCCCGTTTCCATGCACATTTAAAGATATATAAAAACTAAGCTTAGTGCAAATCCAACGACATTTTCACGGCAGCCTTACACCATATGTACGCACTTTTCTGCTTATTTTTGCAAACTGGCAGCACCCAGTGTCAAAAGATTGCTACACTCTCTGTGTGGTTTCCTTTTCTTTTGTAGATTTGCATCCATGACTCCAGCTTCATAAAATACACCCGAAATTAACTGCATATCATTTACAAGTTGAAGGCGCGTGATTGTAATCAATCTGTAACTATATAATGGTGCACAGAATAGCCAATCTTCCTTCCAACTATCATTGCTGCTTTAGTGTTGCTAGAAGACATTGAAAATGGAAGAATCAGAAGAGAACACATATTTAGAGATCATACTGATTTCTTGGCACATGATGATGATGATGACTGTCTTCTAAGTCGATTTAGATTTTTAAGAGCTATCCTCTTGGAGTTGTGTGCTGAACTGGGGCCTGCATTATAAAGGCAGACTTTGAGAAATTGTGCTCTACCTGTTAATTTGCAAGTTCTGTCCACCCTTGGATTTTTAGTCACAAGAGCTTTTCAACATGAACTGGCTGACCATTTGGATACTTCTGAGTCATCACAGAATCGTGCCGTGCCAGCTGTATGAGATGGTATTATCTACTTGTCAAGCAGCTATATAAAGTTTCCATACTCTGTGGTTGAACAAGCAGACATCAAAGCACAATTCTCAGCAACGTTTGGTTTTCCAAATGTAATCACAGCAGCTGACGGCACACACATTGCAGAATGAACGTGCTTATGTAAATAGAAAGCATTTCCACTCTATTAATGTGCAAATTATCTGTGATGCAAAAATGCATCTCATTAATGTTGTCACAAGATGGCCTGGTTCAACTCGTGATTCATCCATCCTGAGAAATAGCAGTGCTGGGAACAAACTTGAAAATGGTGTTGGGCATTATGGCTGGCTTCTTGGTAAGATAAGACCTTTAATATTATCTCTTTGGTCAAATTTGTAAATTATCTGTATGATGTAACCATATTACATGATTACTTAGATGACAGTGGGTACCCTCTGAAGACAGGGCTTCTCACCCCATCCATCAACCCAGTGACTGAAAAAGAGCGATGGTATTCATGAGGCCCCTGGTCTTTTTGTTGATATGCATAGTTTGTATATTTAACTCATATATTCCCCTTTGGCATCATCTGTGGCTTGATGCTTCCATTTCATTTTCTGTTTTAGCTGCCACATTTGGAGTTCTTGCAAAATACTTTTTATGGTTCACTGGTGCTTCTTCTTTAATCTGATTAGCCAGTATTCTTTGTTTTCTACCAGGTGATCATTATTTTGATTTTCTTTTATATGTCTTATCTTGACTGGGAATGTTCATCTCAAGTCCGTGGTTGTGTAGTGTGTATCACATGTAAGATAAGACATGCTTGGACATTCTTCACATTATTTATCTCTTTCACAATATTTAGGGGTTTGGACAGCTTACTAATGCTTTCCTGGCCTAATACATAGACAGTCTGAAAGCATGATTTATCCCATGGCTTTTTTCTACTTATACATGTTTCTTATCTATTTTATCTATGCCACATGTATTTGCATTAGAATATTCACAGCATTAGCACATTAGAGATGGTAGAATAGTACTCTTTAATCTTCTGTGTAGAAGGACTAATTGGATAATCAGAGGATATTGATAGCGTTTTGAAGATCTTGCAAATTTTTGGCAGCTATTAGATTTGTTTTACAGATTATAGTTTCGTTAATACTACCATTTCAAAACCTTTTTTCCAATTGTAGCACCCATTTCATTATTATTACTCCAGATCTTGGGTATGTTTTTATTGGGTATTATAATGTGCAAAGCACCTATTGATATAACCCTGTCTTTCTGTTCGCCTGTCTGTCTGCAAGAACAACTCCGCCCACCCATGGACCAATTTTGTTGAAATACGGCACACTTATTCTTCAAGGAAATTTGTCAAGGCAGTTCCATTGTTATTGTGATATCTTGAACAGATTGCACTGTACACAGTTTTAAAATTTCAGAACTTCACATTAGCAAACATTGCTGAATTTATGAACTTGAAGGAACTTGATGGAACGCTGTGTGTGACTTCAACTATGAAGTAGGTCATTGTTTCAGTTTTAACAGTTATACTGTCTTGTATATTTTTGCATATTTTCCACATTTTCACCTCCGATAGACACTACTGATGGCAAGCAGTTCCCCAACACAAGTTAATGAAAAACCAACTAACAGTGTGTACAAGGTTGGGAATTACTGTCTCTGGCTGCTTGTGTGCATGCAACCCTCTATCAGCATGTCCAGCTCAGAGCGTGCAGAAACTGCTTATACATCTTCCCTTTCCTGATACTTAACGTTGTAATAGGTATGTTAAATGATCTTATTAACTGTAAAAGTATAAAGTAAATAATAAATGTTTTAACAGGTTGCCCATCTAATTAAACATTGCTCTGCTAAAGCAAACATTTTCACAATATATTTAGAACAGAACGTATAAAACTCCAAGGGGTAAATCCCCACCTCCCCTCTTCCCCCCAATACTCCAGCTCCCAGTTCAAAATAATCTACATATAATAGGGTGGTTAAACTTCTGATGAGGAAAGCTTAATTAAGATCTTATGTTAAATTTCAACAACCTTGTAAAGCAGGCATTAAACAAATGAGGATGAGCTTTATAAATGGGCCAAAATGCTGCTCAAGCAGGGCCGGCTGTACCATTTAGGTGAACTAGCTGGTCACCTAGGGTGTCAAAATTTGGGGGGCATTTTAATGAACACAGTTTGAACTCTGACTTTCAAACATAATTACTTACAAAAACTTTCCCACTTCCATTAAACAGATTATACTGCAATAAGCAAAGGGCTTGAAGAAACAGGTACACACACCATGTAAGATGTGCAGGTTTGAGCCCTTAGACTGTCAGGTGTATTTAGCAGAACACTCTGCATTCTGCAGTGAACCAGCAGGTACTTGAGATACATATTTAACTGTCTATATTATGCCCATTTTATATTACTGTACTTACTATTATTCTATATGATTAATGTAAATAACTTGTAAAATAAGTGATCATTATCATAGAAATTAAAATAAGTATACAAAAACCCTCTCATATCGTAACATAGCCGTCATAAACTACATGCTTTATATGTGGCTAATATATATGTTGTCATATTTCCTTACGATTAATATAATTTTCAGAATATCTATCAGTGGAGAGTGAATGAGCCCAAACAATTGATTTAAATTAAATTGTTCCTATGTTCTCAAAGATGAAATCAAGAAAAAAGCAGTTTTGAATTTCAGTGAGTTCTATTTTTATAGTTGTAAATGCAATTCTTTAAATTAAATGTATATTGTTGTTTACATTTTAAAAATGGAATTCTGTTTATAAAATTAAACTGCCATGAAGCAATTAACCTGTTATTGTTATATTTGTGTTTACCCTATTATTGTTATATTTATATATTATATATAAACAGCTACGCAAGGAAGTGTGTGTGTCAGTCCGGCCTGCAAGTGAGAGGTGGATTCGGGATAAGGGTTCCACCTCACAGGGCACACAAGCGAGGCCAGCACGTCGGCAAAACGAAACCTCTGAAGAAAGTCACTTGCTTAGTGGCTATTATAGAAGCGAGGCGAGCACATTGGCAAAATGGTATCCCTTTTACTTTGCCTCCCACCACTAATACACAAGCGAGGCGAGCACAATAGCAAATGGAAACCTCCGAAGAAAGACAATCGCTTAGCCGTTAATGCACAAACGATGCAAGCATGTCAGTAACACGAAACCTCCTAGGAGAGCGACGCCCAGAGTAGTTCCTTTCAATTACCTGACATCTTTGCATTTCAATTTTTTTTTCTGACAATTTCAGCACAGGCTTACACAGCTAGTATTCTTATATTTATGTCTATACATTTTTTAAATATTAAAAAAATTAAAATATACTCAAATTTACATTCATTTACATAACATTTTTAGTAAACTGCTGATGTTCTTTGGCAAAAGTTTTCTAAAATGTTATACTTTATTAAGACAAATGAACTGTATACCTTTAGTTCATAACAATGCATATGGGTGACATAAGTCAGTTCACAATCAATTTTAACTACCAGATTACAAGCAAAATGTTATATAGTTACAACTATATCAAAGTATAAAGTATCAATAATCTTACTTTTACAAAAGCCTGATGTTATAGACAGGGTCATGTAATTGGTAGGGAGGGGGCATTTA
Organism: Polypterus senegalus; assembly: GCF_016835505.1. NCBI lineage: Eukaryota > Metazoa > Chordata > Cladistia > Polypteriformes > Polypteridae > Polypterus > Polypterus senegalus. The sequence goes on along the minus strand of NC_053160.1, from coordinate 39,975,652 downwards.
CAGCTTTGCCTAATTGCAAATTGCCCCTTGTGTGATTATTGGGTGAGTTTGTATGTGTGTATGTATGTGTTTATATGTGCAAAAATTTGAATGGTCTTGGTGGTGGAAGTGTGTCCAGTCCAGACCTGTTTTCAGCCATTTGTCCAATCCTGGTAAAATAGCCTTTGACCCCTAAATCCCTGAAATAGAGCAATAAGGTTCTAGAACCTACCTACTTAACTCAGTCCTTTGAAGGCTACAACACCTTCACAGCCGTCAAACGCACCTAAATGGTACGCCATTGGTACATTTTCAGACTTGTTGTAACTCCTCAGTCTCGCTTCCACATTTGCACTTGATTGTTGAAGATGAGCCTTGCTCATTCACATGTGTTGAAAAGTGCAGTCTAATTTAAATGCATAATAGAAGTATAGACATCAGAATTAATCTCAAAATTAGAGGTATACATGACAAATAGGGACTTTTTATGAAGGATAAACAGCATGGAAACTTGGTATCTGCGTAATAAAGGTATCTGCTTTATGGGGTATGGTTCTTAATTTATAGCATACCATTGTAGTAAAAAGAGTCAGTTGTACATATAAAATTGTATTAGTGTTATTTTCTCAATTAATCTATACCCCAGTTCTCCCCTATGGTCACTAACCTGGGTGTAAAGGCTGGAAGAATTGCAGGCTCAAGTTGCCAAAATGAGATTCCTTGTAAGACCGTAGCACTTACTCTTCATGTTGAGCTTAATAGTTTTTGTGGAGTTTGGAGTATTAATTTATATCTGGACACATCTTTTATCAATACACATTTAATATTTAAAATTATACACAATACACATTTAAAATTTCTTTTTATATTTTCTCTACTGAAATGAAAGAATCCTTACATTTTTCATGCTTCTTCTCTTACAGACATTTCAAATAACCACATTCCATATAGTTTTGGAAATACAAAAATATAGAATTGATTACTTTTTCACAAAAAAAGAAAAGATTGTGTCCTTGAAATCTATAGATTATTTTGATAGTGTCATATCCATTTACCTGGCTGACTCATTTATCTTAATACCTATTTAACTGGTATCTCTTCCTTCACTTATGGTGTCAGACCAGATCGGAATGCTTTTCTTTTGTTCTTCACCACAGTTCCTGTTCTTGTCTGGGTAAACACTGAGCACGACTGGCTATCTGATCTATGAGTGGCTCTACCTTTAAGATCTGACAGCTTGGTATTTGGATGACATGGACAAAAGGACATGTTTGGACACATTAGTGTATATGACACCAGTCTATTTTCACCTCCTACAGAATAAGTGAATGCATTCTAAGGTTGTTCTTTGTTATATCTGGTCTAGGAACAACTATAGTATTAACTAATACAGCAACTTGAAAAACTTTTTATGAATTCTTGGGTTGCTTTTTTGTATCATATCTAATTACTGTATTTTCCTGCGTGAAGTTTTTTTTTTGTTGGTAATGTTTTGGAGCAGTGAAGTGACAATTGATTTAACAAATAAAGAAAAAAGAATACAGTACTTAAAGCAAGAAAAGTTTGCTTTATGTAAATTGTATGTTTATTTTTATATGAAGAGGAAGAAATAGCATTCAGGAGTTCTTTAATTGTGAATGAATGGTATCAGTAAATCTGAATAACAAAAAAAAAATGGTAAAAGTGTCATTATAAAAGCAGTTTGTCTTTGTGTATACATCTTGCATCATAACCAAAACAATTATTTGTGCAAATTATCATTGAATGCCATAATGGGTCTATCCTGTCTTAAATGAATGAAAACACCCCGCTTATGAAGGCCATATTTCTGCATTTAGCATCATGCATTCTGCACCCTTTTGTGTTAGTTTATTAAATAATAAGCTGCTGCAGTGGATCAAGTAGAATCTGTAACATTGTTGAACCTTAGAAATTCATGAAGCGCAGTGCACACTAAAATGCATTATTATAATTTAAGTTTAAAGTAATATGTTTAAGATTAAGGTCAATTTTATTATTCTTCAAAGGGAAATGTAGTTTGTCTTATCTCTCTATTATAAAAAAAATCCTTGGAAAGAAAGACAGGAGGCGAGACGTGATCTTCACGTTAGGATCACAGAAGACACTTAAAAGACCCGCAGGATGAAAGAGATTGGACACGGAGCATCTCGCAGGGACCGTAAACATGAGACTTTGTGCCAAGAGATTGACCCAGGACCGTCTCGCGATGACTTAGAACATGAGATTCTTGCAAGACACGCCCTACTTACAACCAATATCAAATAAGACTACGGGTAGCAAAACACTCAGTCGTGTCAAGGCTGCACACACAGATCCAGGGCTCTCAGCACATATAAAGCATATAAGGACAATATGTTATAAATGAAACGTGGAAAACTAATCGAAGAAGAAAGCAGCGCGGAGAAAAGAGACTCAAAAGCATTGGAGAGAAAAACGAGCAAAAAAGAAAAAAATTATCTAGGTGCAAATTCAGAAAATAAGGAAAGTAATTATCAGCCCGGAACAAGTGGAATTGAAAAAAAACACGTCCAATCGGGCTCAGAATTAACAGACAGAAAGTAAAAGACAAAGTAGAACTTCATAAAGACGTTAACAAACGTTGGCGCTATACACATGCAGAGCAGTTTAGAGATTGTGAAAGCAGTGGAATTCGAAAGGCTAAAAAAAAAAGTTGGCGCGATAAACATGTGGAGAAAAATAAAGAATATGAAAGTAGGAAAATTAGAAAGTATAAAAAAAAGAAAGTGAAGATTGCAGTAGCACAAACAAATGGAAATTATTACTCGATAAGGGAAAGTAATAACCACGGACCAGGTGTCACTGAAGAAAAGCAGGACAAAGCTAGGTCAGAAATAAAAGACAGAGTAAAAAAAATAAGTAAAACGTCATAAAGAGGTTACAAAACAAGGGGGCCAAACACATGCAGAGCAGGTTAGAGTTAATGAAAACTGGAAAAGACTCCAAAAAAACGTTGGCGCGAAACACATGCAGAGCAAGATACAGAATATGAAAGCAGAAAAAACAACAGTGTGAAAAAAATAAAGTAAACATAGCATTAGCGCAAAGAAAGAGAAATTATTACTCGGAGAAATAACGAAAAGGCAAATAGAGATAGAATATATGGACATAAAAACGGGGTTTACCTCACATGCATTTATTGGTTACTTTGCAAAAAAAATTATTTACTGTTGATGATGTAGATCATTTTGTCTGTGCTGAAATTCCAAACAGAGAAACCTATCCTGAATTATGGTACAAAATCATTAAACACGTCTCATGGAGCTCATTTAAAAGATTCAGCATATTAGGACTCGAAAGATTCAAAATATTGTTTTTACAGAAGTTCTGAAAAAAAAAAGTGTAACTAATGAAATTGCAACAATTCAAAGAAAAAAAAAATCTTAAAAAGTGTCTATCTGGAAGACCAAACACGGGGGTTGGCGAACAAAGCCCCCTAGTTTATTACATTTCAAAGCCATAAAAAGTACTGCAAAATGAAACGTCAAATATTACAAGAATGCTTGTTTGTTTAACACTATTTTAATACTTTTTTCGCAAGTTTTTCTTTATCAATAAACAGCTGTGACAGATAGGGGGCAGTATCGCTCCCTTGAACCCCTGTCCAATACACCAGATGAATGTCCAAAAGTAGACTTTATTTCTACAACACCGTGCACAAAGCACCCTCTCCTCCACTATACTCATCCAAATCACAATAATACACAGTAATAAACAATCCTCCACTCCCAGACGCATTGCCACCCTTCCACCCAGTTCAGCTCCCCGTATGGGAGCTCCCACAATCCTTTTATAGTACCTGACCCGGAAGTGTTCCAATCCCCAGTGCATGTGATCTTCTATCACTTCCGGGTAAGATCAAAAGTCCTTTTCTTCACCCCGGAAGTATGTCACTTCTGCCGTCGCTCTGCCTCTGACGCACTTCCGGATTATAGGGCACATATGACTCTTTGCTCCTCCCTGCAGCTCCCTCTTGCGGCCCCTGTGGTATCCACCTGGGCTGTGGATGAAAACTCCATTGTCCAGGATTCCCTGCTGGTCTTCAGGGCACCTCCATGCTGCAGGGAGGGCTCCATCTGGTGGCCTGGGGGTATTGGCCGGGATGACAAGCTGGCCATAGACCACATAGCTTAACTACTGAAGAAACAAATAATTTGTTGTTTTGGTATACCCTTGGAATTAACCTCTGAAAAGGATTTAGGTGTTCCTGTTGACACAATATCTTATTTTTGATGTCACCACACTCCAAAAATACATACAAACACACCACTAGAATATGTCCACAGAAGAGCATCAAAGTGCACCTTTGGACCTATGCCCTAATCTTTCAGACTACAGAAGTTAAATCTCCTGTAGTCATGAATAGATATAGATGGCGATTGGACCACATGCAGCTCTTTAAAATTCTCAAAGGCATTAATAAATTTAATCCAACAGAATCATTTTCATTAAATAGTGATACATGTTTTCAATGAGAAGAATGAAAATTAAGGGAACATACCTTCAAGATGGAAGCTAGGATGACCTGTTGGTCCAGATTCTTGTAGCTGTCTTCGTGAAATTACCGTAGACAAAGTGGAACTTGTAGAAATCATAATAAATGTGTAGATGAGATATTGGGACATCTTAATAATTAGTACAAAAACAAGCCTAATTGACTAAATTGTTTCCTATTCTTTTACTGGGTTGTTTTTATTTCTGTAGTTTTATCAGTCTGCATTTTTATCAAATGAAGTTCTGTTGAAAACATAAGACATGTCAGCAGTCAGTTTGAAATATTTTGAATTGCATTTCAGATATCTCAAAAAACACAAAAAACTGTTTACAAAGATATCTTAGCACATATTTTAAATTACTCAAAATACATGTGTAATTGTTTATAACAAGGATATAAATAACTTTTATTTTTTGCTCATGTCATTAGGAAATAAAAGAAGAGCACTGAATAAAACTTTTATGGAACCAATCAAGCACATATGCACTAACAGTCAAACTTTTATAACACGCCCGTTTTTCTAGTTTTTATTGAAATTTAAAGAGCCAGAGGTTGTTACACCCTCAGAAGCATTATTCAGACAATATTGCATTGTGTATTGCTATCATAATGGTGAGAAAATAACCCTTAAAAGTATTGGTGTTTCCTTGCAGAAACTGGAAAGAAAGTCAAGGTGTTACTGAGTACGGTTTCCTATGTAATCAAAAGAACTTGAAAACTGTAGGAAACTTTGACAGAAACAGGTCCAGTAGACCAAAAGCCACAACAGAATCAGAAGACAAGTGTCAAAGAGTCAAATGTTTGTGAGATAGGCATCTTACTGTATAACGGCTTTGAGCACAGTTTCTGCAGTATTCATATCTTCAATTTCTTATCTGCTCAATGATTTAATTTCAGAGTACATTGAGACTGGCCATGGTTCCTGGTGCAGGTAAGCCTCTTTTTCATATTTTGCAGTGGCTGCTCAACCTGTCAAATCTGCAGCTCAAAGTTTACATTTCACAATTGAAAGATATTTGCTCTCTTTGACCACTGTCCTATGAGCCACCTATCACACAGTTATTTTAATTGCATTCAGTTTCCTGTCCACCATAGTGTAGAACTATATGAGTCTAATCTTTTCTTAAGAGCTACAAAATGGATTGTTTTAGCAATTAAAATCTCTACTCCTTTTCTTGGCGTGCTGTAACATCTGGCAAAATCAGCATTTTTCAACACACAATGATTTTTGCTGTTTAGAGTCAATGGTCTCCTGCAAGAATACTAGATCTGACTTTAAAGAGCTTAGTTGTAATAGCACTTCTTTGTTGAGTTTATGATTGAAACCCTCAATATTCTAGCTTACAAAATGTAATGATTCATCGATATTGTTTGTTTTGTATTGTAGTAGTCAAAGAGAAGTCAGTAATGTCTTGAAATGATAGTATGTCAAGTTATAAATATACAAAACTGCCTTGAAGTGCAAGTTATGAGACACCACAAACTGCCAAAGATCCAATATGAGGACTTTTTCGTATCAGGTGTCCACCATTGGGATCACTTTGCAGACATCACGATTGTTTCCTTATTAATACAGTCCAATTTGTAAAACATGTCTCTGAAATAGTTTGTGTCATATTGAAGGCAACATTAAATATTATTGTTGTTGTTTTAATGAATACTTTATGTAGCTTTGTTCAACAAATTTCATTTTTGTATTTGAAGTGCCTTAACAGTTTTACATTGTTGCTACTGCAAAAAATTGCTAAAGAATTATTACCTTTTTTTAGCATGCTTGAGCCAATAGATGTCTATTTCTTAAATTACGCATTGTGTCCTTGTGATAAAATGGACTCTGGTTTAATTTCCAAACCAGAATGCCATCAGTGTGGATGCAAATTCTTCTGCAATATACGTTTGTGGTTCCTCTTGCAGAACTCTCCGGTGTTCTTTTAAACCAAAGTAGCAATATCACAAGTGAATGGGCTACTCTAAACTTGGTTTTATATCGATTTGTCTGATTTTAGCCTTGGCTTTACTGGCACCCAGTCTAAAATTAGTCTACAGATGCACCTATTTGTGTAATAGATGTTGCTGCTGAAATAGACAGACATAAAGAATTCATATATTTTAGTCACAGATTTTATTTTCTGTGGCTTTGCATTCAAATAGTGTTCAAATTCTGT